>NW_006922276.1:164411-164932 GCF_000298275.1 Orycteropus afer afer | reverse complement strand
TGTTGACAGCTGGGAAAGCTGAGGCTCCCAGAGGCTGGAGGTCAGAACCGCGGACCCCAGGCTCAGACCCCAGGCCTGCCTTCAGCAAGCTCGGGTCACCGTGGTACGCAGCTTCCCCGAAGGACAACCTTTAAGCCTTCCTCCCGGCCGGGAGCCTGAGTGGTGCGGAGTTACGGATCCCAGCCGGCTCCTGTGAAGATTCCACAACCGAAAAATCACTCTCTGCCACCTGGGCCATTTCCACCCATAGAGACCCCCCTTTGGGTTTCCAAGGCTATAAATCTCTTTGGAAGCAGACTGCCTCATCTTCTGTGGAGCAGCTAGTGGGTTCAAACCATGGACCTGCTGGTTAGCAACCAAATGCCTTAGCCACTACACCACCAGAGCTCCTTCTGTAAGGATTCCCACTACCATCGAGTTGGATCCAACTCATAGCAACCCCTCCTTGGGTTTCGGAGGCGGTATGATTACCAAAGCCCAATCTTCCTTCCCAGGAGTGGTTGCTTAGCCGGCCTTCTGTT
>NW_006922276.1:162240-162761 GCF_000298275.1 Orycteropus afer afer | reverse complement strand
AGGCATTGTTTGGATTGTGCACGAGTTCTGTTCCTGTCTGTCTTTAAGTCAAATTTGTACATAAGTTGGAACAGTTAGGTAGGGTTCATGTGACATCAGTTGGTCAAATGTTTGTCTCTGTATAGTGTACAGTGCACCTTTCTATGCATAAAACATTAAGAAACACTTCCAGATGTACTGAACATAACAATACAGTGACGGCAACTATCCCCCTACTCCTCACTCATTAACTCTCTTGTTATCAGACATTTGGCGTTTACAACAGTAAGAAAACTCTACTGGGCTATTTTGCACATTACTCACATACTCTGGCAGTAACCAACGCCAAGTTCAAGGCGAGAGGAACGCTGGATGTGACGGTTAAGGTTTTGCATCACGTTGCTGCGCCGTGCTTCTCAGTGACTTGGCAGTTAAGTAATGATGTAACTTGGCAGTTACACAGTGACGTAGTCACCCTCCATTTTGCATAATGCTGACTCTCCCATGATGACTTGGTCTTTGGAACCTAACCCTGCCAATAA
>NW_006922276.1:155951-161581 GCF_000298275.1 Orycteropus afer afer | reverse complement strand
ACAGAAGCAGACTGCCTCATTTTTCTCCCAAGGAGCAGCTGGGTGGGTTTGAACCGCTGACTTTCACTTTTTTTTTGGTCAGCAGCCAAATTCTTTAACCACTGGGCCACCAGAGCTCCTTCTTGTACTAAAGTAAGGCTAAATAAGAACTGTGCACCTGCTCTGACTTACGTACAAATTTGACTTAAAGATCCGCTTAGGGACAGATCTCATCCGTGGACTGCCCATATTTACAATAGTATCAGCCAACTGGTGGTGTGCAAGTGTTCTGGAAATCAAACAAAAAGCAAAATAAAACAAAAATGTCTCCCACAGCAATAACTGTGGAACAAAAATTAGATTTGGTCAAACACTAGGAGGAAAGCAAACAGCCAGCACTGTTTTTGTAACTGGCACTCCGGGAAGGACCAGTGATGGAGAAAACTGAAGCCAAAAGGATGTCAGCTGACGGGTGGCTGCGTCCTGTCCACCACCCCACCCATGCTCTGCCTCTCTGGGAAAACCAGTCTGGACTGGAATGAGGGAACAGACCCCCTCAGAGACCGTGCTGTGTTCTCACCAACAACTTCAGGCATTGCCTTGCCTTTTCTGTTACAAAACAACTAACAAGTTTGGGGCTCGCTGGGCAAACCCAGGTCCACTCACAGGACTTAGTGTGCTATTGTTACTATTCATCTCCTGCTTTACAGATAAGGAGCTCTGGGGGCATAGTGCCTAACGCATTTGACTGCTAACCAGAAGGCTGGCAGTTCAAACCCACCAGCCACTCACTGGAAGGAAAGTTGGGCAACCTACTTCCGTAGTGATGGCACCTCAGAAACCCAGGGAGTTGTCGCCATGAATCGGATCCGACTCGATGGCAATGTGTTGCATTTTTTTTGTTTGTTTGTTTGTTACTTTACAGATAAAAGGAGCCATGGTGGCATGATGGGTAAGCCCTTGGCTGCTAACCAAAACGTTGGCAGTTTGAACCCACCTCAAGGTTCTGTGGGGGGAAAAGACCTGCCCACGTACTCCTATAAAGATGACAGCCTAGGGCACTGTGAGTCAGAATGGACTCCATGGCAGTGGGTTTGATTCAGGCTTTGCTTCTGTAAAGACTGGCACCTTTCAAATGTGACCCCCAAAATATGTTATAAATCCTAACCTCTATGCCTGTGGTTCTAATCCCATTTGGGAAAGGGTTGTCTTTGTTATATTAATGAGGGAGGATTAGTGAGGGTGTGTTTTGAGTCAATCTGTTGTAAGATATAAAAGGAGCAGAATTGGCAAGCAGGGAGGAGGAGGAGCTAGAGGCCAAGCCACGTGGAGATCTCCAAGGGCCCAGGAAACAGAAGCTGGAGAGACAATGACCTTCCTCCAGGGCCAACAGAGAAAGAAAGCCTTCCCCTAGAGCCAGCACCCTGAATTCAGACTTCTAGCCTCTTAAACGGCGAGAAAACATGTTCCTGTTTGTTACAGCCACCCCCTTGTGGTACTTCTGTTATAGTAGCATCAGAGGACTAAGACAGCAGCCCTATTTGTTACAGACCAGAACTACTCTGGGGTTTGCAATGTCTGTCAGCTCTATGGAAGCACATTGCTAGGCCTTTCTTGCCAGGCATCTCGGGGTGGGTTTGAACCAGCAACCTTCAGGTTAGTAGCTGGGTGTAAACTGTTCATGCTGTCCAGTGAGCCTGCCAAACACACACACAGTGGAACAGAAAGTCAGGAAACCAGGCCTTCCCTTAGGTCGTACTGGGCACAGTGGCGTTTGCAATTCTAATCTATTTTAATTCTATTTTTTTTTTTTAAATGTGACTCACGAATGACTGTTGATCTGCAGCTTAAAACAAACAAGCTCTCTCTTTGCTGGAAGCACCTGCTACTTCCTCCGACGGGAGTTAGTGGTGAAAATGCAGGGCTCCCAGAGCCCCCCGCCCAGGGTCGAGGCTGCCTCTGCCCATCACTGTGTGGCATGGAGCAAACTACGTCATTTCCTCACCTCCATCGGGGGACGATGTCAACAGCCCCGAGGTCATAGTCTGTTTCGGAAGGATTGTGATAGTCTCAGCACAGTGAGCTGTGCACGGTCAACATCCAGTACATGCTCCGTGCAGTCCCAGCCTGGTTCACTCTCCCCACGTCCCGCAGAAGGAAATAAGATACTCAGAGAGGGTGTGTGAGCTGCCTAAGGTCACACAGCCAGAGCCAGGAGTCAAGGCCAGCTGTGCCTCACTCTAGAGCCCAAGCTCCTTTCATGGCCTGCTGCCTCGTGAACTGACCGCCTTGTGACCAGTAAAACCAGATGCTGTCCCATCTGTTCTGACTCGTGTGTCAGGTAGAGATGCGTTCCATAGAACCTTCCTTCCTACACTCTTTGGTTGTGTTCGGGTGAAGGCTCACACGGTTCAGGTCCCCATTCAGTAATCTCTGCCAAGTTGTTCAGCGCCATAGGTCACATGATTCACGGTTCACAAACTTTCTTGTTATTTCCGTTCTGGTGGTTCCGTTTCTGTTCATCTAGTTTCCCTGTCCTCTACATTCTCACCTTTGTTTTGAAGTCACTGTTGACCATCTGGTCTCACGTAGATGATTCCTAAAGGAGCCCAGTTGGAATGAATGATATTCATTCTTATTTGTTTCAGCCACTCTGTTATTTAGCTGCAAGGTGACCTCAGTGGGGTTAGTTTTGGGTGCAGGTCTGAAGAGTGTCTCGGGGTATCATCTTGGGGAGCCCACCAGCCTCAACCAGTCCACAAGGTCTGGGTTTTTCTTCTTCTTTCTTAGGAATTTGAGGTACTGTTCCACATTTTTATCCCATTCCATCGGGTTTTCCCTATGGAAGACCATGGGTTTCCCCTATGACTGGTTTTTAGGAAGTAGATTGACAAGCCTTCCGAGGCACCTCTGAGTGGACTCGGACATCCGGCTCTCAGTCTGCATCAAGCACTGACCCGTTTGTGCCCAGGACTCCTGTCCCCATGACAGCTCTCAGCCCGTGCCTCCCTGCCTGCCCACGCCCTCGTTCGGCCCTGCAGAGGCCCCTCACCCTGTGCTGGCACTGCCCTCCCGGGCACGGGCCCCGGCCACTGGTGAGCACCTGACAATAGCGTAACCAGCACACACACCTCGCCTCAAATTTCATCCTTTCCTTTTGGTGTGACCCTGAATGACTTCCTCAACCTATGGTTCAGTTTACTTTTCTGGAAAAAGGGAACCAGAATTCCTGTTCACTAGAAGCTGTAGATAGGAGCTCTGCTAGCATAGTGCCTAAGACACTTGCCTGCTAACCAGATGGCTGGCGGTTCAAACCCACCAGCCACTCCTCGGACGGAAGGTTGGGAAATCCTACTTCCGTAGTGATACTGCCTCGGAAACCCAAGGAGGGGTCGCTGTGAGTCGGGGCCGACTCGACGGCAAACAACAACAGCAACAACAGAAGCTGTAAAAAGACAGCCTGTGGCACAGCAGTTGCGCTCTCAGCTGCTAACTGAAAGGCTGGCGGTTTGAACACCTCCAGCAGCTCCATGGGAGGAGGGCTGGTGATCTGGTCCCATAGAGGCTGCAGCTAGAAAACCCTGTGGGACGGCTCTGCTGTAGCACAGGGGTCCGTGTGAGCCGGGACCAACTGGGCGGCACCTAACAACAACAGCAACACTGCACGGGACCCATCTGCGGCAGAAGCATTTAGAGCACTTGTCAAAGGATGGCAAGGCAGAGATGCCACTGTGAAGACTAATGGGCACCTGACCCAGGCCATGGAATTTTCAGTCGCTTCGTGTGCATGTGAGAGCTGGACAACGAACAAGGAAGACTGAAGAAGAGCCAATGCAGTGGAGTTAGGGTGTTGGTGAGGACTAGTGAACATACCAGGGACCGCCAGCAGAACGGACACATCTGTCTTGGAGGAGTGCGGCCGGAATGCTCCGTAGCGGCAAGGATGGTGACACTTTGTGTCACATATTTTGGGCCTTCAGGAGGGCCCGGTCTCTGGACAAGGACACCGTGTTCGATAAAGTAGAGGGTCCATGAAAAATAACAAGACCCTGAACGAGATGGACTGACACGGTGGCTGCCAACGGTGGGCTCAAGCGTAGCAGCGGTTGTGAGGCTGGTGCAGGGCCCGGCCGTGTTTTGTTCTGTTGACGCAATGGCCCTGGCAACAAGAACAGGCGGTGCAAACAGCGGACACAGTCAGCTGCTAACTGAAGGGTTGGAGGTGGGAGTCCGCCGAGAGGTGCCCAGGAAGGAAGGCCTGGCAATCTGCTTGTGAACAGTCCCAGCCGTTGCAAGCCCCACGGAGCACGGACCTCCTCCGACACACGTGGAGAGGCCGTGGGCTGAGGCCGCCTCCACAGCAGACGGCTTGCTGGCGGCTGTGTGCACACCTACGCGGCCGCCGTTCCTTTTGCCAACTGAATCTGTGCCAGGCGCTGGCCTGTCGCTTTGCGGGTGAACCACTTGTTAATCCCCATCATAATCCAGTGAGAGGGAGACAGCTGGTGTCCCGTCCATGTTACAGATGTGAGACACAGACGTGAAGGCAGTCGACCTGGGTCCCACACCGCAGACGTGGGAGGCCCACTTCTGAACCCGGCCGGATGAGCCGGGGGTCTGACGATGGCGCGCCGTGCTAACAGGGTCCGCCTGCCTGTCGGCGTGTTGTGCTACAGTGGGTCCTGTTGCTGTGAGCCCGGAAGCTAGGCCGCTGGTATTTACGCACCAGCAGGGATCCCCATGGGGGACAGGTCCCGGTGGAGCTTCCAGACTGAGAAAGACTAGGAAGGAAAGCCAGCCAAGGATGAGCCAATGAGGAAACGCTGTGGGTCGGAGCAGATCATTGTGTTGTGGTCCAGGGCTGGAGGGTGAGCCGCTGCGGGGCAGGCCCTACCCCACGGCCGCCCCAGCGGGCTCGCACAGAGCTCCGACCGAGGAGGCGGCACAGGGCCCCCAGGGTTTGGTTCTGGTCCAGATAAAGTCACAGAATCAGTTGGCTTAATGGCAGGGAACAACGGGCGCAGGGACGGGCGTGCAACCCAAGGGAGAGAGATGATGTTTTGATTGCATATAAAGGCCAGGGGCCTCCTTACCCCCTTGACTGTAGTTTTCATTGGTATTTTGAACTCAATGCCTCCTCCCTGAACAACTCAAAGCCCTTGGGCAACTCAGTCCCCTTCCCAAAGCCTCCTTCCTCAGTGACAGGATGGTCTCCCCCCAGGACTCTCCCAGTGGTGCCGGCCACCAGCTAAAAGGTTGGTGGTTCGCAGCAACCCTGAGGCCTCTGGTCATCTGTTTCTGAGAGGCCACCACCGCCTGCCCGGCGGGAGGAGCATTTCTGATCTGCACGTGCTGGGCTGTCACAAGCTGGGATGCCCACCACCCGCCACTAAGGACAGTCTCTGCCAGCAGGGTGATCGCGTTGGTCCGGTGGGATCCAAAACACAAACAAAAACCGTACTGCCATGGAGTCAGTTCCGACTCGGAGACCCCTCCTTGGGTTTCCGAGGCGGTATCTCTACGGAAGTAGATTGCCTAACCTTCCTTCCCAGGAGTGGCTTGTGGGTTTGAACCGCCAGCCTTCTGGTTGGCACAGTGAGGTCACTTGGAAAAAGCCCGTCACGTGGTCAAGGCTGAGCACACAGGGGCTG
>NW_006922276.1:145948-147235 GCF_000298275.1 Orycteropus afer afer | reverse complement strand
CTGCCCTTGAGGTGTGTTGGCTGGGAATCAAACCTGAGTCTCTCGTGTGGCAGGTGAGAACTGTCCCACTGAGCACCGCTGCCTTATTTCAGTGCTGTGAGGAAGGCAAATACCGATACTACTACTGACAGCACTTAACGCTGATTTAATGCTTCAAATCTGCTGGGGACTATTCTGAGCACCTCCCACGTGTGACCTCATTTAACCCTTGTAGCAACTCCATGGGGTCTGACATTATTATCCCCATATTACAGACGGGGAAACTGAGGCACCGAGTGGCCAGGCAACTTCGCTAAGGCAGCTAGTAAGTTGTGCAGATGGGGGTTTGAACTCAGAGCAGAAGAGATGGAGATACAAGAAAACGTGGAGGTCTATGTGGAGAGAAGAAAGGCATCTGTCCCAAAGAGCTTTGAGAGGATGAAAATGTCCCGTTATCTGGGCTGTCCAACATAGCAGCCACTGGCCACGTGGCTATTGAGCACTTGAGAGCTGGCCAGTGTGATTGAGGAGTTGAAGCTTCAATTTCGCTCACTTTTAATTGAGTTTAGGGAGCCATGTGTGACCAGTGGCTACCATATTGGATGGTGCATGAATCGAGTTCCTGTGACCAGTGGCTACCATATTGGATGGTGCATGAATCGAGTTCCTGTGACCAATGGCCACCATATTGGATGGTGTGTGAATAGAGAACTTGAGGAAGGTTTAGCCCAGGGCAAGGGAGGGCGTCTGCCTCCTGGACTGAGCAGTAGGAAAGGAGGACATGCCTGCAGACTGGGCAGGTTTATAGGTGAGGCAGGAGCTTCCGGAAACTCTCACCCACTGGCCCAGAATTTCTCAGTGAGGTAAGAGGCTGGAGCCCTTGAGACATGGGGTGGGGAATGGGGTGATGCTTTGGATCAGCTGGAGTGGAAGGAAGAGGGAGCCATCTAGGGGCCTAGTCTCTGGAGGACAACATGTATTGAGCACTCGCTTTGTGCCAGGTCCTAAGTACTTCTCACGTTTAATCTTCACAACGGCTTAGCAGACAGGAACTAGTATTTCCGTTGAACAGGAGAGGAAACTGAGTCAGAGAGTTTTATGGATTGAATTACGCCCCACCCCAATACAATGAAACTCTATGCAATGAACAATACTCCTGGTACCTGTGAGTGTGACCTGGTTTGGAAACAGGGTCTTTGAAGATGTTATCAGTTCACATGAGGTCGTACCCAAGAAGGTGGGTCCTGATCCTGGGTGACTGATGTCCTTAGGAAGAGAAGAGACACAGACACACAGCAGGAACACGGC
>NW_006922276.1:144706-145848 GCF_000298275.1 Orycteropus afer afer | reverse complement strand
CCGGCCCACCGCCGCCGCTCACCTCGTGGGCCTCCCGGGTGGGGCAGGCGCGCCCGCAGGCTCCGGCCCCCGCTGACCTCCGCCCTGGGTCCCGGACTCGCGCCTTCTTCCTTCTTCCTCGGGGCGGGAGCTACCTGGCAAAGGAGGTGCCATGCGGAACCCGGAGCGGGACCCCGCGCCCAGGCCGCCCCGGGCCCCAGGGGTCCACACGGCCCGCTCCCTCCTCGCTCTCTGCCTCCAGGAGCCCTGGGGCCCAGCCCGCTCCTCCCTCAGATCCGGGGGTCCCTAAATCCGCCCCCTAAATCCTCCAGACCCCGGGTCCCCACCCCGTCCCTCCTCCCTCGGACCCTGGGGTCCCGACCCCGTCCCTCCTCCCCCGGACCCTGGGGTCCCGACCCCCAGCGCCCCCTCCCTCGGACCCTGGGGTCCCGACCCCCGGCCCCTCCTCCCTGAGACCCTGGGGTCCCGACCCCCAGCGCCCCTCCCTCGGACCGTGGGGTGCAGGCCCAACCCTGGCCGTCAGCTATCGGGTCCCCCCTCTACCTGCACCGCGGCCTGAAGTGTCAGCCCCTCTCAGGGGCCATGGTCCGAGCCAAGCTCCCGCGGAATCGCGGTCCGGTCGCCAGGTCGGAGGGTTAAGGCTCAGGCCCCTCCCAGCCTCCTGCTCCCCCAAAGGTTGCCTGCGGGGTTTAGAGGCCCAGAGAGCACGGAGGACCAGCAGGGGCCCCTCCGGGCGGAACGTGGGCCGGCTGTGCGGGGAGGACAGGCCGCGGGGGTGGAGGACGGACAGGACGCGCCCCCAGCCCGGCCCCGCCCCCTGCCCAGCCTGGAATTTCCTGAAACTGGGCAAGTCTGGCCGCTTGGAAGAGTAATTTCTTCCAGATTGTCGCTGTTGGTGGTGGAGGGTGGGAGGGGCCTGAGAGAAAGTGCAAAAGCCAGAGACAGAGAGAGACACACGCGCACACAGAGGAGAGGAGAGAGGGGCAGACAGACAGACGGACAGAGACATGCACACACAGAGGAGAGGAGAGAGAGAGAGAGGCAGACACGGACAGAGGCAGAGAGACAGACAGAGGGGCGGAGGCTGGGGAGAGGATGGAGACCGTTTGGACAGCCCCACCCTGTTTTGGGGTCCCCTGTAT
>NW_006922276.1:143398-144606 GCF_000298275.1 Orycteropus afer afer | reverse complement strand
GAGAGAAAGAGATAAAGAACAACACAGAGGCAGGGGTGGGGCACAGAAACACACACACAGCACCCAAAAGGCAACACCAGAGAGAGACCAAGAGGCTCAGAGGGGGATAGGGATAGACAGAGACCCAGGCCCGTAATGATGAGAGGGACTGCGACGCAGACAGGGACAGAGGCAGGGATACAAGGAGAAGTGTGGGGCTGCAGAGCGTGGTGGACACCTTCACACAGAGGGAGAGAGAGAGACATGGAGGACAGACCCAGGGAAAAAGACAGACAGACACAGCAACATGGAGATGGGAAAGGGAGAGAGAATCAGGGAAGGGAGAGAGAGACAGAGAGGTGAGGAAGGAGTCAGAGAAGAGAGAAAACAGGGAGAGAGAGAGACAGACAGACAGACAGCAAAAGACAGAATGAAACAGAGAGACAGAGAGAGGAGGAGAGAGAGAGACAGACAGAGACACGGAGAGTGAAGCAGAGACAGACAGAGAGAGAGCTACAGAGGGAAGTGGAAGAGAGAAAGGTCTGTGCCCGCAGAGGAAGCGTTAGGAGGTGGTGGTCGTGCCCGGGGTGGGCTGTGGCCCGTGAGGCCACTCCGAGGACAGGGTGGGCTCTGCTTCTGGAGCTGCTGGGCGGGGCTTTGGCTCCCTGTTCTTTGTCTCGGCTGCTTTCTCCTTCCAGCTGAGACATCCCCCTGGGCCTCCCCTGGCTGCAGCTTGGACCCTCTGCAGCCCCCACCCACATTCCCACTAGGAAAGGTTCTCTGGGCCCTTCACAGGTTCCCTGAAGGAAAGGAGTATCTTTGGGTGACCAGGAAGCTGAGGGAGAAGACGAAGATGGAGACATCACCATTGCAGAGACCTGGACGGTTCCATCCTCCCTCTGAGCCTCCGTTTTCCATCCATGGATTGAGAGGGTTCCTAAGGTCCTTCCCGCTTTGGCTTTCACTGTGGGCGGGGTGGGACTGTGATGAGGATCCATGTGTGGTTTTATTAGGTGCCGTTGAGTCGGTTCCCACTCGTAGTGAAGCTGTGTGCACCAGAAGCAAACACAGCCCAGTCCTGTGCAGCCTCACAATCCTTGCTCTGCTCGTGCCTGTCACTGCAGCCACGTGTCAGTCCATCTCGTTGCGGGTCTTCTTCCCCTTTTCTGCTGACCCTCAACTTTACCAACCATGACGTCCTTCTCCAGGGAATGGTCCCTTCTGACAAC
>NW_006922276.1:142307-143298 GCF_000298275.1 Orycteropus afer afer | reverse complement strand
AGCAGTCAATGCCTTAGGCATCATGCCAACAAGCTCCTTGGGCACTAATAGGCGGGGCTAAAAGAGCTTCGTCCCACCTGTTGGAGCAGGACAGAGGCCAGAGAGGCTAAGAGGCCAGGGGTCATGGAGACACCTGCCTACAGGCACTGCTAAGGGGAGGCTGTCCTCGTGGAGAATTGTACCCTGAATCATTTCTGATCCTGAGTTGTACCCTGTTACTTCCGTAATAAATGCCCTTGTCTGTGAGTCCTGTGTGGCCGCTGTGACGGAATTATAGAGCCCAGCAGAGAAGAGGTGATGCTGTGGGAGGGGCGGCCGGTGTCAGAGTCGGTAACAGGCTGGGAGGGGGGCGGCAGGTCTGACCTGCGTCTCATAGGAATCAGCCTCGGACTGTAGATCTTGATCCTCCTCCTCCATCGTACAGTTAGAGGCGGGCAGATGCCTCCGCCATGCCATTTTTACAAGATGATAGAAGGCTAGACAGATAGATCAAACCAAACTCACCACTATCAGTCGATTCCGACTCATGGCGACCTCCACTGGGTTTCCAAGGCTGTAAATCTTTATGGAAGTAGATTGCCTATCTTCCTTCCATGGAGCAGCTGGTGGGTTTGAACCGCCAGCCTTCTGGTCAGCAGCCAAATGCCTTATCCCCATACCACCAGAGCTCCCTGACAGACAGACAGCTGCTGTCAAGGTGCTGTGGCCACCTTATGTACAACGTAATGGCACGCTGCCAGGCCCTGCGTCACCACCACAGCCGCCGGCATGTTTTCGTTGGCCGCACCATCTCTTCAGCCCAGGATGGCCCACGTGTGCAGAGCTGACCTGCCCCATGGGTTTTCCGGGTTGTGCTCTTTCAGAAGGGGCCCACCAGGCCTGCCTTCCAAGGCACCTCTGGTGGGTCGGAGCCCAGACCTGTTTGCAGCGGCCACGGGCTCCTTCAAAGACACGAGGCAAGTGGAGAGAAATGCCTACCACAGACATGTCC
>NW_006922276.1:137820-142207 GCF_000298275.1 Orycteropus afer afer | reverse complement strand
GGGGTGGGCTGTGGCCCGTGAGGCCACTCCGAGGACAGGGTGGGCTCTGCTTCTGGAGCTGCCGGGCGGGGCTTTGGCTCCCTGTTCTTTGTCTCAGCTGCTTTCTCCTTCCAGCTGAGACATCCCCCTGGGTCTCCCCTGGCTGCAGCTTGGACCCTCTGCAGCCCCCACCCCACATTCCCACTAGGAAAGGTTCTCTGGGCCCTTCACAGGTTCCCTGAAGGAAAGGAGTATCTTGGGGTGACCAGGAAGCTGAAGGAGAAGACGAAGATGGAGACATCACCATTGCAGAGACCTGGACGGTTCCATCCTCCCTCTGAGCCTCCGTTTTCCATCCGTGGATTGAGAGGGTTCCTAAGGTCCTTCCCGCTTTGGCTTTCACTGTGGGCGGGGTGGGACCGTGATGAGGATCCATGTGTGGTTTTATTAGGTGCCGTTGAGTAGGTTCCCACTCGTAGTGAAGCTGTGTGCACCAGAAGCAAACACAGCCCAGTCCTGTGCAGCCTCACAATCCTTGCTCTGCTCGTGCCCGTCACTGCAGCCACGTGTCAGTCCATCTCGTTGCGGGTCTTCTTCCCCTTTTCTGCTGACCCTCGACTTTACCAACCATGACGTCCTTCTCCAGGGAATGGTCCCTTCTGACAACATGACCAAAGTATGAGAGATGATGTCTGGCCATTCTCGCTTCCAAGGAGCATTCTGGCTGCCCTTCGTCCAGGATGGATTGTTCTGCTATGAACATTTGTTCCTGGTGGTTTTTATACCCTTCCCTCATTTCCCACTTGGATACTTAGCATTGTCTGTGATTGCTAGAGCGTTTGGAGACAATGCTACAGCACAAATTGTCCTCACGACTACTGGGATTCTGAACAACCACTTCCCAGGAATGAGACCCGGAGATGTGGGAATGACGGGAAGGCCAGGCTAAGAGCATCCGAGTGCACTGTGGGTGTGGGATGTGTCTGTTGTCTCTGCCCCGTTTAAGGTCAGAATCCATTCCTCACTGAGATTAAAACAAAACAATAAAACCGATTACCTGCAGAGTTAATTCCCACTCACAGCGACCCCATGTGGTACAGGATAGAACTAGGCTTCATAGAATTTTCAAGGTTGTGACCTTTTGGGAGCAGAACATGGGGTCTGTCGTCTGGGTTCGAACCGCCAACCAGTCAGTGAGTAGTTGGGTACTTAATTGTTTGTGCTCCCAAGGATTCTTCACTCAGATTAAAACAGAAAATTACTGGGCCAACCGGTAGGAGGTGAGGCCTTCTTTATTAATTAATTTTCCTTCCGTTTCTAAAAATACAGAGGTCAGCTGGTGTAGTGGATAAGGCATTTGGCTGCTAACCAGAAGGGCAGCAACTCAGACCCACCAGCCCCTCTATGGAAGGACGATGGGGGTGATCTACTTCTGTAAAGATTTACTGCCTCAGAGATCCAATAGGGGCCGCTATGAGTCAGAATCAACTTGATGGCAGTGAGTTTTTTCTTTTTTAAATAAGGAGCTCTGGTGGTGTAGTGGTTAAGGCATTTGTCTGCTAGCCAAAAGGTCAGAGGTTTGACCCCACCAGCTGCTCTGCCGAAGAAAGTTGAGGCAGTCTGCTTCCATAAGGATTTATAACTTTGGAAACCCAATGAGGGTCGCTATGAGTTGGAATTAACTCAAGGGCAGTGAGTTTCGTTTGGTTTGGTTTGTTTAAAAATAAACTAGTGAACCAACAACCAAAGCTGAGAAGAAACCTAAATGCCTGTCCCTGGTCCAGTAATAAACTGTTATTTTACATAACAAACAGAATATTACAAAAATCAAACAAAGCCTCAGATAGCTCTTATTATGGGGTCATTGGTATTTTGGTTCTCTGCAAACATTCACGCCCCATACAAACCCTCTTCAGTATGCCCTATTCTTACCCCTATTTGTACTTTAAGAAACAGGGGCCTGCAACATTGATTTGTCCGTACAATGCCAGGTGTTAGAGCTGCGGGCCACGTGGGGGCGCCACTTCCCGTCTGAATCCCGGCGATGCCGGCTCCTACTGGGCTGGGGTGTTAGCAAACAGGGCGAGAGCTGGGCCTTTCTCCTCCGTCTCCATTTGTACTGAGTTTTCATTTTTCAGTTTGTACTCAAGTTTAATTTCCTTGGAGATCTGCTCCCCGAACCCCATTTTCTGTTTCTTTGTTTTCTTCTGTTACCTCCGCACTCAGTTGCTTTGTGTTTCAAGGGGGTCTCTCTCTCTTTCTCTCATTCCTCCTCTCCCTCCTTATCCCTCTCTGTACACACACACTGTTATTTTTCAACTGCTGAATGATGCATTTTCCCTGAAACCTCATTTGTTTGGATCTGACCCAGAGAAGAAGAGTGTGGGCACAAGGACTCCAGCAAAACACTGGAGTTGAAAACCCAGCATCTGCAGAGAGGTTTTTGTGAATTATTTTGCCTTCCTCAAGAGCGCTGGCTGGCCAGGGCATAGCGTCTCCCCAGTGAAACAAGACTCTCCAGTTAGTCCAGGCAGCAAGGCTGGAGGGGGGAGCGAGACAGAGAGCGGGTTAGAGGCAATGAAAACTAGTAACAATAACAACAAAATTGCCTCTGTCTTGGGAGATGGGAGGAAACAGCGGAAGATGGGAAACAGACCCAACAACCTGGCCTTTTCTTCTTGACCCTCCAGCCTACCCAAAGCAGTGACCAAGACTCAAGGGAAAAGGGACCCAGAAACCTTCCTGTCTTCTCATGTCGCTTGGCCTCCAAGCATTGCCTGGAGCACCAGGCAAGCTTCATTACACATGATGGGGGAGCGACCAGGCAGAGACAGGACTGACCTTGAAGTTCTGACCCTTTCCCACCAAAGAGCCCTGGTGGCACAGTGGTTAAGTGCTCATCTATGAACCCAAATGTCGACAGTTCAAACCCACCAGCTGCTCCTAGGGGGAAGGACATGGCAGTATGCTTCCTTGAAGATTTTTATTCTTGGAAATCCTACGTATGGGGCAGTTATCTTCTGTCCTATGGGGTCGCTAAGCGTTGGAGTTGTTTCCACGGCAACGAGTCTGGCTTTTGGTGTTCTCCCCATCAATTCCTGTTTGGGATGTTCCCACCTTTTGACTAGTTATGTTTTCTACGACATCAGCTGACAGGTTTTTAGCAAATTCTGGAGTCACTGGTTGGTTGGCACAAATGGTTAAGCACACAACTACTAACCAGCGTAGCAGTCTGAGCCCACAGGAAGGAGCCTCAGAAGATCTGACGTCTACTTCCAAAAGAACATGCCCATCGAAAACCCTACAGAGGATGGTTCTACTCTGACACACGTGGGCTCGTCATGACTCAGAACTGACTCGATGACAACTGTTTAATTTTAGCGTATTTTACTTAGCATATCTCCTACTCTCAAGTATTTGTTGTTTCATACAGTGCCCTCTCTCTCTCCCCCATCCTTTCCTACCTGGGCTACCATCACTGAACTATGTTTGACTACTTGATAGGCAGTTAATGGATGGTGTTTTATTTGCTGTGTTGGAGTTTCTTTGCATATGAGTGAGTTTCAACAAATACCCTATCACTGGCCTTTCTGCCTCTTTCTTTAGGCATTAAGGGTGGTCGTGTTCACATAGGAAGAAGTGCTTTTGATGAGGAGAGAGATGTTTGGACCAGAGACTGGGGATACCTTGCAGCCTGGGGAGGACCCCTCAGCTCCCACCACACCACCGTTCAGATAAAGAAGGCCTTCTCCTTTCTGTCTCAGGGCAGAGGTCCTGGCTGGCACTTTCCACTCTTTTGAAGTCCTGGGTCAGCCATGCAGGAGAAACATGGTGGTCTGGGCAGATGAGGGGATTCAGGCCAAGAGTTCTAGAGCACACAAGCCTTGGAGGACTTGCAGGCCCAAAACCTTGATTCTCTTCTCTTTGAAAATTAAGTGACCCCTTGGCTTGAGAGTGAGGTCTGGGCTTGAGAGTGGGGTCGGTGTGAGGGCACTGGTTGCAAGAGATGGCTGCATGTGGTTCCTAAGCAGACGGTTCCAACACATTATGTGCTTCGGAATCAAAGTACCCCAACTTGACACTTGGAGATGCAGCCCTATCCAAATCTCTAAAACATTTTTAGACCCCAGTCAACGTGGGCTCTCTTTTCACCAACTAGAGTTATTGGCACTAGCACAACCTTCCATTATGGTCCATATTGTTATGATTAAATTTGGCCTTTTGAAATCCCATGTCCATTTTAGGATTATCTCATAAAGTTCCAGCTACAACGACTGATAAGGAAGCCAAATCCAGGAAAGCAAGGCTGTATGATTCATAGGCATGTAATTCTAGACCAGTAGGAGTCAATGCATGAATAACGAATGTATTCATAGTGCTGTCTGAAGGAGGGTATTGTTTGGCTGAA
>NW_006922276.1:136084-137720 GCF_000298275.1 Orycteropus afer afer | reverse complement strand
GGAAGTAGATTGCCCAACCTTCCTTCCGAGGGGTGGCTGGTGGGTTTGAACCGCCAGCCTTCTGGTTAGCAGTCAGATGCCTCAGGCCCTGCACCACCAGAGCTCCCCTGAAAGATCCTAGTCATTGAGAATCCTATGGGGCAGCTCTACTCTGACACGTATGGCATTGAGATCAGGTTTCGTTTTTCTTTCTTTTTTTGGTGATTACGTCAGGCTCATTGGGGGTAATTCCTATCTTACTTAAACCCATACTTTAATTACGTCTGCAAAGTCCCTTGGTAAATGAACACATTCAGTTCCCAGGAGCTCAGGCCTGTGGTTTGAATTATGTCGCTCCAAAGTGGGCTGGACCCTAAGCCCTACAGCTGTGAATGCAGAGTCCTGTTTGGAAACGGTTTCGGATGCAGTGAATTGATGTGACTCTTCTAGCCATGGTCTTTTTGACTCCCACCAGGTGACTGGGTGGAACCTCATAAAAGTGAGGTACTTTGTGGGAATAGGATAGCTTGTTAATACCATAAATACCATCAATAAAGTACATGGTGCCATTGTGGGGGTAAACCAAACCAAGCAAACAAACAAACTCATTGCCATCGAGTTGAATTCGACTCATAGTGACCTCTCCTTGGGTTTCCGAGGCAGCATCTCTATGGAAGTAGATTGCCCAGTCTTCCTTCTGAGGAGCAGCTGGTGAGTTTGAACCTCCAGCCTTCTGGTTAGCAGTCAAGTGCCTTCGGTACAGAGCTCCCTTTATGGGGGTGGGATCATGCCAATAAAGTGTATGGAACCCTAATGCGGAGATTGGTCAGTTTTGTCATTCTGCTAGGTTTAGAATGAGCCATTCCAGAGGCAGAAGGGGGTGCTCACTGCCGTCAAGAAGGAAAAGACAGGAGTGGAGGGCATCCTTGGACCCAAGCTCCCTGGGTGGAGATGATGGCAGAGAGACGACACAGATGGCAGCAGCAGAACCCAGAGACCAGCAGGAGACAGAGCGGTGGGCTTGCCCGCCCACGGAGCAAGGAAGTAGAGTGAGTGCCTTGGGGCAGGAGGCTTGCTGGCGAGTGGGGTGCTCCCGTCGGCAGAGCTGAAAGCTTTGTAAGACTTGCCAGAGCAGAGCAGAGGCCAAGAGGCCGAGGGCAGAGAGAGCGGTGCTGTGGGCATGGCTGAGAAGAAGCTGTCCTGACTGATGAACTGTGTCCAGAGTGCCTCCCTGAACCTGGACTGCAGCCTGTTACTTCCCTAGTAAACCCTGTAATTGTGAGTATTGTCTGTGAGCTCTGTGTGGCCATTGCAATGAATTATCAAACCCAGCAGAGAGGTGGTGAGTGCCGTGGAAGGCTGGACGGGGGTGGCATGTCTGACCTCCCCGTCATAGGAATCAGCCTTGGGCTGTTGTTGCTGACTCTTCTCTCTCCCCCTTGTGAAGTCAGGGGAGGTCAGAGGACGCAGCCCCATGTCCCCTTCACAGGTTTTCTTTGTTGTGTTAATGAGGTCATGTCAGTGTTAGGTGGGTTCTAAACCCAACCACTTCTGAGTGATGTAAAGAGGAGAGTAGAGACAGGCAAGCACAAATGAGGGAAAGACAGGTGCTATGTGGAGGTTGCCAAAGAACTGAGGGTTGCTAGGGCTACAGAAG
>NW_006922276.1:132769-134616 GCF_000298275.1 Orycteropus afer afer | reverse complement strand
GCTATGAGTCAGGTCCGACTTGACGGCACACAACAACAACAAACAACAACAGCACCTCCAGTACAATGTTCAATTACTGTCCCTTAATTAGATATTTGACTCAGTATAGACTTCTATACTCACAATTAATTCCTTGATGCTATCTTTCCAATGTCCTCTAGAACCTTCACATACTTTGTGAACTCTGGCCCCAATGAGCTTGTCGTTCTATCGAGGGTGAATTGCATTTTACCAAGAAAGAAATTTTAGAATTATTTTTAAAGTTTACCCTTGAATTTCCTTATTTTATCATGAAGGAGGAAGGTACCACTGCATTTGGAAGTTTATGCACAAAGCCTGTGGTTTGTCTTTTTTTCCCCCTCTATAAAATGTTTAACCATTACTCCCTGGACTGTTGCCAGACATTATTCTCACTTTCAGTTCTGACACTGAAAGAGATAAATGTTGACCCTTCTCGTTGCACAGCTGATGCATCTTATTTGTGTATTTAAGCTCAGTGCTAGGCATGGTCTTGGTCAGTGAGCAGAGATACTTCAATGCCTGTGAACCAACGTGAGGAATGAGTGCTACATCTTCCTACCTCACGTAGAAGCCCTGACCCCTTGCATCCCCCGAGGTTCCCAAGTCTTCCTCTTCTGTGCTCACACGGAGGTGAAAGCTCCGCCCTAATGACCCCCTACCTTGTTTCTGGGATCAGTGATGAATCACTTTTACCCTTAAATCTTTGCTATGGCCTTAGTTCTCCATTGTTGGAACGTTCCATTCTCTTCTTATGCATATGGTTGTTTTCTTCTGCATATTTCAGAAATATCATATAGAACATATCTTGATAGAGCCCTTGAGTGGCACATCTGTCTTTTGACTTGACTTGGACCCTCACACCACAATCCCCTCATCTCCCAAGCCCAAGTCTTAAGCTGGTCTGGAAATGAACAAGAATTGAGCCCCTCCATATCCAGCCATCACTGACTCCCACAGCCACCGTGATGAGTGGCTTCATGACCACACGCTCCATGAGGACAATGAGTCTCAGAGAAGAGCCATTGCTGGTCAAGATCACCTAGAAAGGAGGTGATGGGCCCAAAACTCAATACAAATCATACTTTACTCTTAAATCTGAGCTGAAACACAGCTCACCTTCCCTAAAACTCAAAGAAAGAACTGCAGTGTGAGGAGGAAAATTCTGCCCACGGACACCAGGAACATTCAGAGGCAGAAGTGCCTCAGAGGTTGAATCCCAGGTATATGGGGATAATGATGCTATGGGTAAGGAAAAAGGGAAGTTTCTGATAGGATCTGTTTAGTAGGAAAAGAGAAAACCCTCAATGTGAAGGCGGGAGGAAGAATCACCTTTTCTTCCTCCATTTTCCCATGTTTCTCTTTGTGCTCACAGTGTAACCAGACTTTGGTTGCATTGTTGGTTGCCAAAGTTCCTCTCTGAGCTCTGCAGGGCAGAGTATGGATTGTGGCTTCCTGCAGCATCTCCAGAGACTGGCATGATGGCAGCCAATGCCCGGTACTGCCCTGCTGACAGATGACTGGAGGGAGTAGGGGATATGCCCATGGAAGAGGCTCTGAGAAGGGCAGGGACGTCTCCTTGATCACCCTGGAGGTGCTGACTCATGATTGGCACTGGGGGCTATTGGCTACGACTTCCAGTCCTTTCAAGATGGGTGAAGGTCAGACAGACAGCAGCTAGCATCATGAGAATCCTCATTTCTGTCTGAACTGTCTCCGGAGAGCCTGGTGCCCACTCAGCCCTGCCCTGGGGAACTGAGAACCAGGCTGCTGGGAAGGAGCTGTTCCCCTTCCTGAGGGCCGGCTGACATGACAGCCCCATGATGGGT
>NW_006922276.1:130752-132309 GCF_000298275.1 Orycteropus afer afer | reverse complement strand
CTGCCCAAACCCACCATCTGGGCTGAGCCAGACTCTGTGATCATCTGGGGGAGGCCTGTGACCATCTGGTGTCAGGCGTCCCTGGAGGCTGAGGAGTATCATCTGAGTAAAGCGGAAATCCCAGAACCCTGGGTCAGACAGAAGCTTCTGGAACCCAGTGACAAGGCCAAGTTCTCCATTGTACACCTGACCCAGTCCTATGCAGGGAAGAATTACTGTTACTATCACAAGAGCACTTATTGGTCAGCACACAGTGATTCCTTGGATTTGGTGGTGACAGGTGAGTGGACTCTCAGGGTCCCAGTGTCAGGCTCTGGCCCTTAATGAGAGTGTCTGCTCTCATGACTGTCTTCCCACTCACAGCACAGCCCTCGGTGATGGGGAAGGAGGTGTGAGCCTCTATCTAACACATCTGCTTCCTTCTACCTAGGATTCTACACAAAATCCACACTGTCAGCACTCCCAAGCCCCATGGTGACCTCAGGAGGGAACTTGACCCTCCAGTGTGGCTCATGGCTTGGGTATGATAGATTTGTTCTGTCTGAGGAAGGCAAACACATAGGCTCCTGGAGTCAGGACTCACAGCAACTCTCGAGTGGGCAATACCAGGCTGTGTTCACTGTGGTTCGTGTGACCTCCAACCACAGGGGGACATTCAAATGCTACGGCTACTTCAAGAACACACCCCATGTGTGGTTGAAGGCCAGTGACATCCTGGAGCTCCTGATCTCAGGTGAGGAAGTGATGGCCTTGCCCATGAATGACTTAGGAACTGAGACAGGAAGGATGATAGGGAGAGGAGAGTGCCTGGCTTCTGAGGGCACAGGCACAGAGTCATAAACATGGTGATGCCGGAAACCGCAGCAGGGAGAGGGGGGTTTTTGGGAAAAGCAATCACCTTCAAGTCCACTGCTTGTCTTCCTCTCCCAGGAATGTATGGGAAGCCCTTCCTCCTGAGCCAGCAAGGCCCCATCGTGGTCTCTGGAGACAGCCTGACCTTCCATTGTGGCTCCGATGTCAGATACGACAGATTCGCTCTGTCCAAGGAGGGGACACATGACCTTTTGAAATACTTTGGCTGGCAGTCAGAGGCTGGGCTCTCCCAGGTCAACTTTCCCCTGGGCCGTGTGAACCGCACCCATGGTGGAAAGTACAGGTGCTATGGTGGGTACAACCTTTCCCATGAGTGGTCGGCCCCCAGTGACCCACTAGACGTCCTGGTCACAGGTGAGGAGCCCCTGATGGATCCTTCCAGGTACTCTACCTCCACACAGGCTCTGCATGGGGAGTCCTGGGGTGATTGGGGGACCTGGGGTGTGGCGTTACAAGAGATTGGGAAACACAAAAAGAGACTGGGATGGAAGGGAAAGTGTGAGGTGCTCCCTGAAAACAGAGACTGAGGCTGAGAGATCCTTGCTCAAGTACCTGTTGAATGTCAGTTGGGCCAGCCTCTCCCCCTTTCTTCTTCTCTCTAGGAGAGCTCCCCTACAAACCCTTCCTCTGGGTGTGGCCAAACCTCACAGTGGCCTCAGGAGACAATGTGACCTTCCAGTGTGC
>NW_006922276.1:128941-129987 GCF_000298275.1 Orycteropus afer afer | reverse complement strand
TATTCAGGAGAGCTAGTTGGGCAAAGATGAGAGAGGTGACCACAGGACTCCCAAGTGTTCTGAGGCTGGGATGGGCTGATGGGTGGGGTGGTTAAGGCAGAAGCATGTGTTGGGTGTGGTGTCCAGCCTGGATAATGTATTGGAGAGCACCAACCCTGACCCCTACTCCTACTTTCCTGACTACCAGAGGACTTCAAAATTCTTCTCCAACCCATGCTGTTAGCTCCAAGTGGTACGTGAAGAAGGGTCCTTGGTTTTGGAAGAGTTGGGAAGAACCCACAGAGGAGAAAGGTTCTGATGGTGATTTGGGAGACAGCCCCTTTTTATCTGGGACTTAGATTCTCCATCTGTAAGAGAAAAGATGCTGGCTGAGATGTCAAAAGGCCTTTCAGCTCTTACCTGCAGGGAAACTGTCCCAGGTCTGCAGAAGTTAAGAGTGGGCACTGTTGGGTGACTGGTGCAGCCGAGAGAGCAGAAACAGAGCAGGTGGTGTTCTGAATTCTTTCACTGTTTCTTTGGTCTTCTCAAGGGTAGGGAGCTCCCAGCTCCCAATCTGGCCTCCCCAGGGGCAATCTCCAATCTCCAAGGTGCACCTTCCCTCCCCAAATTTCAAAATGAATACATGTGGATAAACCAAAACCAAAAACCAAACACACTGCAATCGAGTGAGATCTGATCATAGCGACCCCTCCTTAGGTTTCTGTGGTGGTATCACTACAGAATTAGATTGCCCAACCTTCCTTCCGAGGAGTGACCATGGAGAGTGATGAGGAAAAAGAGAAGCCCTCTCCGACCTCAGCATGTGTGTGACGTCCCCCTAAGTTGGAGTCCCAGGGTGATAAGAGGTCTCCAGGGGTGCCCGCACCGCACAGGCCAGCAGTGTGAGGTGCACTTCCGGTCTGGGGTCTCATCCATACCTGCGTGGACTTCCGGCCTAGCTCAATCCCTGTAGAGTTTGGTCTTGGACGTGTCTCTGGGTCATGTCATGTGTTGTCACACCCTCTTACAGTGTCTCCCGTTGAGTTCTGTACTCTCTCAGTGACGCC
>NW_006922276.1:123207-127116 GCF_000298275.1 Orycteropus afer afer | reverse complement strand
CCAACTTATGAAGGAATTTCCATACTGCTTTCCACAATGGTTGTACCATTTTACAGTCCCACCAGCAGTGTATGAGAGTGCTTCATAGAGTTTTCAAGGTTGTGACCTTTCAGAAACGAAACACTAGGCCTTACAGGGTGCCTCTGGGTGGGTTCAAACTGCCAAGCTTTCCTCCAGTAGTCAAACACTTAATGGTTTCCGTTACCCAGGGAGCAAATTCTTTTATACCAGCCTAGTGGTGCTCTAAGGAGCTCTGGTGGTTAAAGTGTTTAGCTGCTCTCCAAAAAGCCAGCAGTTAGAATCTACCACCCACTCTGCTGACGAAAGATGAGGCATCAGCTTCTGTGAAGATTGACAGCTTTGGAAACCCTGTGGGGCAGTTCCACTCTGTCCCCTAGGGGCGCTGTGGGTCAGAATGGACTCCAGGGCAGTGGGTGTGGTTTGGACTTTGCTTCCATGGACATTGACAGTCTTGCAAACCCTGTGGGGCACTTCCACTGTGTCCTCTAGGAGCGCTGTGACTTAAATCAACTCCATGGCTGTGGGTGTCATTGAAGCAGCTCTGGTGAAAATACATATCAATAACAACAACAACAAAAGCAAGGACGTGGAAGTCAGCAATCTTGGGTTTACATCCCAGCTCTGCCACCTCCTGGCTGGGTGATTTACCATTCTGAGCCTCTGCTTTCTCATCGTCATGTGTAAAATGATTGGGGTGGAAAGTGGTAACCCTATGTTACCTGATTGTTATGAGAATTAGAAATGATGAAAGCAAAGATCCAGCATGTGTCTGGCACAGAGTAGGTCCTCAGTACAATGGGCATCGCTGGCTTTGTCATGACATTAAATTCATGATGCTGTTTGTCTCCTGAAGGTGTCAAGGAGAACCTGAACATTGTAATAGGGGTCTCAGCAGCCTTTGCCCTACTTCTTTTCCTCCTCCTTGTCCTACTCATCCGATATTGTTGCCAGAGAAAACACAAGGAGTCAGGTAAGTAAGGGTTGGGAATACCTGGTTTAATTGAGAGGTGAGGTCTTACTTTAAAGGCAGACAAAATAGGTTCTTTGGGCATCAGCCAAAAATAGGTATCAAAGAGATGAAAATGTATTCAACTCTGAATATGTGACCAAAAACCAATTAAAAAAACAACTGTAAAAGACCTTTTTCCATCCTAACTTTCTTTTCATGATCTTTCTGACACTGAGTCCTGGGATTTCCAAGAAGTGAGGTGGCGACAGGGAAGACGTGAGTGTCAGGAGGCCTCTAGGGGAAGACCCTTTCTTGTCTCCTCCAGCTTCTGGGGGCCCCAGGCTTTCCTCAGCTGGTGGATGCATCTTCAAATGCTTGTTCTCCCTCTAGTTCTGTCTTAGTGTGTCTTCTCTTCCTTTATAAAGACACCACTGAGATGGAATTAGAAGCCACCCTACTCCAGTACAACCTCATGTTTTCTTGACCAAAAACATTGTCAAACTCTTATTTCCAAACAAATTCATAATCACAGGTACCAAGGAGTACAACTTCAACATATCTTTTTTTGAGGACACAATTCAGTCCATAACTCATTGTTTATGAAAGGATTTATAAATGTGGAAAGGCTAGAAAAATACCAAGATGTTCTATTGGTATTTGAAATGTTGGTATGTTCTTTTTTTAAAGATAGATAGAAGGAGAAGTGTCCTAGGTGGTGTATTGATATTTCGTGTGTGTGCATGTACACACACATATATGTTGTTGTTGTTGTTAGGTGCCATTGAGTTGTCTCCAACTCACAGTGACCCTGTGCACAGCAAATGAAACACCGCCTGGTCCTGAGCCAGCATCATGGTTCTTGCCACATCGTGATTCATTGCCGCTGCCACCGTGTCAATCCATGTCATTGAGGGCCTTCTCCTCTTTTGTCGACCCTCCACCTTACCAAGCATGACATCCATCTCCAGGGAATGGTCCCTTCTGACAACTTGAGAAATACCAAGCGTATTCTTCTCTTTTGGTTTTCTAACTCCAAGTTTTTGCACATTTCATTATAGTATTTGGCTTTGTCTCCTCAAGCTGCTATTGAAATCTTCTGTTCAGCTCTTTCATCTTGTCATTTCTTCCATTTGCTTTAGCTACTCTCCACTCAAGGGCAAGTTTCAAAGTCTCTTCTGTCATCCATTTTGGCCTTTTCTTCTTTTCTCATCTTTTTAATGACCTCTTGCTTTCTTCATGGTTGATGTTCTTGATGTCATCCACAATTCTTCTGGTTTTCAGTCATTGGTGTTCAATGCATCAAATCTGTTCTTTAGATGGTCTCTAAATTCAGGAGGGATATATTCAAGGTCATATTTTGGCTCTCGTGGACTTGTTTTAATTGTGCCCAACTTCGAGTTGAATTTGCCTATGAGCAGTTGATGGTCTGTTCCACAATCAGATCCTGGACTGGTTTTGGCTGAAGATATTGAGCTTTTCCATTGTCTCTTGCCACAGTTATAATCAATCTGATTCCTGTGTGTTCCATCTGGTGAAGTCCATGTGTGTAGTTGCCCTTTGTGTTGTTGAAAAAAGGTATTTGCAATGAGTAAGTTGGTCTTGCAAAATTCTATCATGCGATCTCCAGCATTATTTCTGTCATCAAGGCCAAATTTTCCAACTACCAGTGATTCTTTATTTGCAACTTTTGGATTCCAGTCACCAGTGATAATCAACACATCTTGATTGCACGGTCAGTCAATTTCAGACTGCAGAAGTTGATAAAAGTCTTCAACTTCCTCATCTTTGGCTTTGGTGGTTGGTGTGTAAATTTGAATAATAGTAGTATTAATGGGTCTTTGTTGTTGGTGTATGGATATTATCCTATCATTGTCATCATTGTATTTCAGGACAGATCTTGAAACATCCTTTGTGATAATGAATGCCATGCCATTCCTCTTCAAATTGTCATTCCCAGCATAGTAGATCACATGGTTGTCTGATTCAAAGTGGCCAAAACTGGTCCATTTCAACTCACTAATGCCTAGCATATCAATCTTCCTGCATTCCATTTCATTTTTGTCAACTTCCAATTTTCCTAGATTCATACCTTGTACATTCCATGTTCCGATTATTAATGGATGTCTGCAGCTGTTTCTCTTCAATTTGAGTCATGCCACATCATCAGCACATGAAGGTCCTGAAAGACTTACTTTATCCGTATCATTAAAGTTGATTCTACTCTGATGAGGCAGGTCTTTCCCAGTCCTATTTTGAGTGGCTTCTGACCCAAGGGGCTCGTCTTCCTGCTCTGTGTGGGACAATGTTTCCAAGTTATTCATAAAGTTGCCCAGTAATGTATCAGACAGTGTTTCTCTGTTATTCATAAGGTTTTCCCTGGCCAATGTTTGAGAAATGGATGGCCTCCTCCTTCTTCCTAGTCTCTCTCAGTCTGTAAGCTGTGTTGAAACCTGTGCACCATGTGCAACGCTGCTGGTGTCTGAAACACCAGTGGCACAGCCTCAAGCCTCACAGCAACATGAAAGCCCCACAGGATGACAAACTGACAGACAAGTTCATCTCCCTTAGCTGTTGGAAACCTCTGCATCCTCCCCTTACCTAATTCCTACCTGGAACCTGCCACTTTGTGGTCCCTGGCCTGTACCTCCCTTTTCTGGCTCTAGGGGTCTAGGGGCCTGCCTGCCTCCTGCCCTTACCTGGATCCTGCTACTCCAGTATATGTAGACTTACATTTTCTAATTACGTTACTCAGACATATATTTTCTAGTTATGCTCACCTAGAAATAATGACAGCCCCAGTAGCAATGGTCACACCAGTCATCCAGATCTTGGTTTCTAAAGATGGTTGGGCAATCCTACTTCCGTAGTGATACTGCCTTGGAAACCCAAGGAGGGGTCGCTATGAGTCGGGGCCGACTCGACGGCAAACAACAACAACA
>NW_006922276.1:118701-120032 GCF_000298275.1 Orycteropus afer afer | reverse complement strand
TCGTCTTATCATCCAACGCCCAGCAGCATCTGACCTCTCTCTGCCTCTTGAGATTTGCTGCTCACTTGGTTACTGTGATGTCACTCTCAGCTGGTTTTTCCTGACACCATGGTCTTCTTCTTGGTTCCCTTATCAAGGAACTTCTAACTATTGTTGTGCCTCTGACCTCACCCTGGAAAGGGTTCCAGATATGGCTGTAGGGTTTGGCACTGCACAAGAATAGAAGAAGGGTACTGGTGGGGTCTTGGAGACAGGTCTTTTTCTTATTTGCACAAAGATGGCCCCCACACTTACCCATCCTTGCACTACAATCCTCTGTTTTCCCTTTTCTCCATTGACATTCTCTCTCCTTCCCATGAATTAAAACCCAGTGGAACCCACAATAATGTACTTTGGATGTAACAATTTCTTGTTACCTCCTACTCCCAACACAAGCCCATTCCAGCCACTTCATTGTCCCCACCATGAGACAGTTTTGTAGTTTTATGGGAGCACATGTCTCTAACCCCACTGTAGTGATGTAAGAGGGTTTTTGGGGGCCTTCTCTATGCACATGATTCCACAATTATTGCCAGCTCTGACAGGACAACAAAGCATGATGTGATCAAAATTGTCAATATCAGCGAGGATGAGAACTGAGAGAACTAAAGCCATTGCTCTGCATGCCTTGCACTTTGCCCTGTAACATCCCTCTCTAAGGAGCTCTGGTGGTGCAGTGGTTAAGGCATTCGGCTGCTAACCAGAAGGTTGATGGTTAGCACCAGCAGCTCCGAGGGAGGAAGATGAAACAATCTATTTCCATAAAGATATACAGCCTTGGACAGCAGTGCGGGTCGCTATGGGTTGGAATCCACTCAACGGCAGTGGAATCACATCACTCTATCACATCACTGTGCCATTTTCTTCATAACACTGCAAACGATCCAAAATATCTTTGTTTCCTTTTTCATCGTTCTCAGTCCAGTGCCCATGAGTCCCTCGAGGGCAGGGATCATATCGCCTAATCTCCTTCTTCACTGGACCTCCTGGCAAATACTACCTGTTGCCATTGACTCCTAGTGATCCAGTAAGGAGCTCTGGTGGCATACTGGGTAAGGCATTTGACTGCTAACCAGGTCAGTGGTTCAAACCCACTCACTGCTCCACGGGAAGATGAGCCAATCTACTTCCATAAAGATTTACAGCCTTGGAAATCCAGTGGGGGACTCTATGAATCAGAATTGACTCGATGGCAGTGGGTTTTTCAGTGACCCAATAAGACAGAATAGAACTGTCCCATAGGGTTTCCAAGACTATAAATCCTTACAGAAGTAGATTGTAGATTGCCACAT
>NW_006922276.1:96231-117493 GCF_000298275.1 Orycteropus afer afer | reverse complement strand
GTTTGAACTACCAACCTTCTGGTTAGCAGTCAAATGCCTTAGACACTACACCACCAGAGCTTCCTACATTAGTCCAGAAATAACCCAGACTCCACTCTCCAAGGAGAGAGACTGCAGGAAATCCAGAAGGTGGTGAAGCTGCCCCAGTAGACACTCAGCTAATGAGTCCCAGCCTGGGGACTTTTTATAAGAAAGCAGGATGTTGTGGGACCTTTTGAGTCAACCAATTTGGCAAACAAATATAAATAACATTCCTAAACTTTTGAAAATAAAGCAGTGTACTTCTGAACAACCAATGCTTGGGAATAAAAACTACAAATAAAGATAGAGTAATATTTACTGGAATGAAAATGCAAGTTTTGTACATCAAAACCTAAGAAATGGGGAAATGAAGTGCTAAAAGGAAAATATTAGGAAAAAAAGCCTGAAAATCTATGACCTAGAGTCAAAATTGACTCAAGGACAGCTAACTCCAACAAGCTATCATCTTAAGAATTTAGAAAGAAATAGCAGATTAGGAGGAGTCAAAATGGAGTCTTGTCAGTAATCACCACACTATTTCCCTCTAGCATCTTAGTGCTTGAAAAACTAGGGACAGCAGTTTGAATTAGGGTTTTAGTGCTCTAAACAGCTCACTGAGTCAGAGTGCACCAAACTCAGAGGAGTAGAATTAGAGAGAAGAAAGGTACAGGGGGGAAAAAAAAAAAGATGATCTATCCTGCAGAGTGCGGACAGGCAGCCAAGAAAGGCCATTAGATCCTTCCCTGGAGGAGAGACCGGCAGGCGAGAACAGCTATTTGAGACCTCCCTGGGTTAAGGCAGAAGACACACCACACCAACATACCAGTGTCCACACCAGCATACCAGCAATCACACCAAGGGTTTACCTTCAGCACCTGATTTTATTGGTAACTTGGGTCCACTAGGTGCAAATGGGCACGTCCAGTGCTGCTGAAACCTGAGCAGAGAGTCCATTGGTGCTTCAGGAGGGTGGGCTTGGGGAAGTGCCCCTGCAGAGGGTCACTGACTAGGCTTGGGTCAGCTTAGTGGCACCGAGAGGTCTGCACTTGACTTTATCAGTAATATTGGAACCACAGATTACAAGCAGGCACTCTCCCAACGCTAGCGCAGCTGAAACCCAGTGGATCTTTGGCACAGCAGGTGGGTGGTCTCACAGAGGAGGAACTCTTGAGTGGATCGTGGTCTGGGCGGGTTGGGCCAGTGCTGCGGGTGGGCAAAGCCAGAGAGAGAAATCCCCGCCGCGAATCGTGGATCTGGGAAGTTGTCTTGGGCCAGCTTTTTGGTGCCGAGGGGCCTCTGGGGTGGGGTTTTTATGTGTGTGTGAGCCTGGCAGAAAGTGGTGACCCCTAACAACTGGAGTCTTTGCTGAGTTGTGGGCCTGTAAATAACAGTATGACATCATCAGTAGCAGCCCACTCAAAGCCCTAGAAACCTCCCCTAGCAACAGTGAGCTTTCCTTCTTCCGCTCCCACTTTCTCCACCAATAACTTCACTCATCCAATAGAAGAAACCACATTCAGCCAACATAAAGCCCTCCAGTTTGAACTCTAAACTCTCTTTACAACAAACAGAAACCCACATCCACCTTCCACACAGTGATTCCACCATCACAAAGAAAACTGCAGAGCAACCCAGCACACCTGAATTAATAACTAAGTAAAATAAAATACACCAGCTTCAACTTTTCAAAATATTAAACCATAGAACCAAGACAAAACAAATAAACACATAACCAACAGTTAAAGACAACCTCAAAATGTCTAGGAAACAACAGGCAACCTCAAATCAAACAAACAAAAAAAAAAAAAACAGGACAAGACATTAGAAGCAAAACCACAAACAAAGGTCTCATTATACATGGAGGAAGAGGAGGCAATAGAATTATCTGAGAAGGAATTTAGAAGATATGTTTACAGAGCTCTACAAGAGCCTAAGGAAACCCCAAACAGAAGCAAGGAGAACACAGACCGTTCCCTAGAGGAACTCAGGAACATCATTCAAGAACAAAATAATGAGACTAATGCACAATCAAACTCATACAGAAACAGCAGAAGATGAGCACAAAAATGAGAGATTACACAACACAGTAGAAGCACAAAAGAGTAGGTTAGAACTGGCTGAAGAACTCATCCCAACTAGAAGACAAATCTGTGGACACCAACATGTATGAAGAAAGATCAGAACAAAGATTTAAGAGAAATGGGACCCCTTGTGCCTGCCTAAGGCCCTTGACTGCTAACCAGAAGGCTGGAGGTTCAAACCCACTAGCCACTCCTCGGAAGGAAGGTTGGGCAATCTACTTCTGTAGTGATACTGCCTCTGAAACCCAAGGAGGGGTCGCTATAAGTCAGATCCGACTTGATGGCAGTGCGTTGCATTTTGTGTTGTATGTTTTTATTTGTATGAAATATCCAGAATGAAATCAGATTAGTGGTTGCCAGTGCATAGGGGTGGAGGGGAATTGAAAGTGACCAATAATAGGTGTGGAGTTTCACTTTTGGGGAAGGGATATGTTATGGAATGAACTAGGGGTAATTGCTGCCCAACATTCTGAATATATTAAAAACAACACTGAATAAAAGACTCTAAATTTTGTGAAAATTGATGAATTTTGTGTTAGGGAAATTGTATACTATTGAAAGAATTGAAAATGAAAACAAAACCAAAAACTGAGCTGTATACTCCATGTAGGACACATACTGATAGCTGTTCCTATTTAAGTGGCTTGTTCACCCACACATGGAGAAAGGGAGCTGGACTCTGGCCATGACCTGGTTCAGTGAATGGAGGTATTACAGCCCTCATAATGAACAGTTCATAGCTTCTAGCTTCACATCAGGAGTGCAGAACCACCCCTGGAACATCACTACCTCGTTCCACCCAGATGTGAGGATGTGGTCGCTGCTACCACATCAAGGCTCAGCCAACATTCACCTTTGCTTACTTTTATGAGTTCCTGTTACTTTTCTGCCACTTTCATTTCTCTTGTTTGTTGCAACTGTGAGGACATATATTTCCAACATTTCATCCAGCATTTCTATGTATTTAGAGCAAAACTAGGTCATAGAGTGTGACTTCAATCAGTCTCTTGATGCAAACTCTGACCCCATAATCATCTCAGTACCTTCCAGATGTCTTCTTCTGTGCCATGAAGTCGTTACGGGTTGAGCCTCTTCCAAGTGTCAGGCACCCCTGAGGCCCCACCATAACCCTGAGAAGAGGGGTCATTATCATCTTACTATCAGGAGGAAAATGAGATTCAGAAAGGGGAAGTCATCTGCTTGAGGCTGACAATCCTTTATGTTACAGCGAAGTCTTCAATTAAAATCTCTGAATTGCCTCCAGCCAGTGCTCTTACACAGTTCCCAAAGAAGCAACCTGCAGTATGAGCACAACACCTCCTCCTTCCCCAAGATGGTGCCTTGGTGGGGTCTATGGTCACTATAATTTTTCTACACTGTTGAAGACTACGGAGGCAGTGCTGTGATCCCAACCCTTACTGCCCTTCTCTGTCTTGGTGAGCTTTGGAGCAAAGAGGAGAGACGAGGTTCTCTTCAATATACTCAGGTACTGGTCTCTTGGGAGACTTCAGGGACTCCAGAGACTGAAAGGTAGGCAGAACCTCTAGTGGCAGGAAAGGCACTGAGGAGCAGAAGTGACTCAAAAAGTTTGAAGGAAGAAGAAGAGAAATACGGTGCTTCTTATAGAAACTGGGAAATCAGTGAGAGGAAGTGTTTAGAAAACTCAAATCCCAGGTCCGGAGGTGGTGTTGTGCTTTCTTCTGAGAGTCGGTCAACAGTTTTATAAACATCTTTCTCTGCTCCATTCTTTACCCGGGTCACTCTTTGATGGCCCTGTTGGCTCCTCCAGTCAACCAAGGCAGAATGGGATAGCACTCAACCCCTCCCCATCTATTGTTTCATGCCCAACCATCAAATCCAAAGAGTTCTCCTCCCTGATCCTTCTCCATGTCTTCTGTCCATCAAGAGACTCAACATGCTTTGTCTGTGACATCTCCTTAGCCGCCCTCCATGTCTCCATGCTTCATGGAGGCTTGTTCTCTTTCTGTTGCTATTTATTCTTATCATTATCTACAACCGTATGTGGCATGACCCTCCCTTGCTCAGTGTCTTCCCACAGGCTCCAGATTCCTCAACTGAAGACCCCAATTCCTCTTTCTGACATTCAAGGCTGTTGACAATCAGGACTGAGCTCAATTCCCCAGTCCCAACCAGCACTGTCACCACGTCCCCATTCAAACTCATCGCAGATATACTCCAGAATACACACACAAACACAGCTAGAGAGAGAGAAACTGAGCTAATTAACCCTTCAGTGCCTTTTTTATGGGCTGCTTCCTTAGTCAAAAAGGTAGCTCCTTTCCTAGCTACCAAATCAAACCCAAAGTCATTGCCATCCAGCTGATTCTGGCTCATCACGATCCCCATAGAGTTTCCAAGGCTGTAAATCTCAACAGAAGCAGGCAGAGAAGCTGGTAGGTTCAAATCACAGACCTTTTGGTTAGCAGCCCACTGCCTTAACCACAGCGCCACCAGGACTCTCTTTCCAAGCTACCAGATGAAGATAAAAACCGAGAAGTCTTCCTGCCACATTTCACTGTAAATACACGTATGCTATGAGATTTGCTTAAGAATTACTTGAGACAATTTCCAGTAAGATGGAGGAATAGGCAGACAAGCGACACAGAAAAGAAACACGAGTTGGCAGAGATACAGAAGATAATCCTGGAGCCCTGAGCTTTGAAAAGAACTATACCGAAGTGGGTTAGGCATCAACTAGAGGAAAAAGCTGAATGAAAACATACCTGGGAGGTCATGTGGAGTGACATTTAACTCCACTTCCTCCTTCTCACCCAGTAACTTACAGCAAACACTCAGCCCATCCAAGCCCTGTGGAAGCTTCAGGAGGGAACGTGTCCCTCTTGTGTAGCTCATAGTTCATATCAGGCACTTCCTGTCTGAAGGAGGGACAAGCCAGCCCACCCCTAACATGAAATCCCAGTTCTGTGCTGGGAGGAGCCAAGCCTTCTTTCCTGTGGGTCCTGTGAACGCCTCCCATGGAGGTGCCTATAGATGCTATGGTTCTTCTAGTGTTCACCCCAATGCATGGTCTTTCCCCAGTGCCCTCTGCATCTTGAGGTCACAGGTAATGGGGCCCCCATTCAGCCTCATCTCTGTCCTGGTGCCTTCAAATGACTGATCTACACCATATGATCAGTGGGCCCCTAGTGGTGATGGGCAGTCAGCGACCCTGGCCTCCCGGGTCAGAATCACAGAGGGGCCTGGGTAGGATCGGTGCAGACTCAATGCAGCCTCCACGGACAGTGTGAGTATGTGCATCCCCTTTGATACGACCGTCTCTCTGTCTCCAAGGGTGTACGAGGGCACTTCAGTGACTTTTGGTGAGAGTGGGACCCTGTGGTATCATCGAAGACCTTGCTTATCACATTTCATGTGTTCAAAGATCAGGGGGCTGGTGATCCCATGTATCTTAGATCGCGTTGCACAGCGGAGACACTTCCGGCTTGATTCCCTCCAAGTCCTGTGGCCTCCGTGCATGGGGACCCTTACAGCTGCTGTGGATCAAACGGCACCTCTGCCTACTTGCTTTCACACCTCAATGACCCTCTGAAGCTCCTGGTCTCAGGTGAGGAGCCCACACCGTTCAGGAATCAGACTGTAAGCTCACAAGCCTGTCCCAGGACAGCTCTGGGGTAGATGCAAAGGAAGATAGCAACAAAGTGGGTCAGACGGAGGGGGACCCTGCCCCAAAGAATGAGGGAAATAAACAATCAAACCAGGAGATCCCCATGTCTTCTCCTTCCCTTAACTACACTCCAGGTTCTCAGAGGGTTAGGAAAAAAGCTGAAGGTCAAGAATGCTGAAGAGGCTGTTCCTGCCCATCGGCCTCCTCATGTCCATGTTCCAGGCAGTATTTGGGATCTGCAACCCCTCCCCGACATGAAGAAGCTTCATGATTGTTGAGTCCCAGAATCCTTTTAGTCCAGAGGAATTACAGCTCAGCATGGGCTGAGCTCCTTGGTTTATCCTTACTTCCTTTAAATCTTTACAGAAGAGCTTTCTTTCCTATAGAGACTCAGGACAAAGGTGGTGATTAAGGAGAGGACTCATGTCTCAGGGGCTGTGGGATCACTGAGCCATGTTGGGTGATGAGTGTAGGAGGAAATTCCTGAGGGAGAAGATGCTCAGCTGAGGCAGGAGGACAACCTACCCACCCCTGGCCTCTCTGCTAGGTCCTTATTTACAGGGGTCCAGTTGAGGGGAAGAAAGAAGAGCAGCCCCAATCTCATGCACTTCTCCTTGGTCCTGACTCCTAGGTCACACATACAAAGAGTAAAGGGGGCCTTGATTTTGAGTGGTCTTGGTGACTGAAGGAACCAGTGGGAGTCATACTCTGGGGCTGAGTTGGCTCAGTCACTTGTGGGATTGAGACCGTAACAAACTTCTGTCCAACTCTGGGACTTTATTCTGCATCAAGAAGTCCATGATCTATTCAATATCCTTTGCCAATACCACAATTCATATGCATCAAGTCTTCTGTCCTTGTTTATCATCTAGCTTTCACATACCTATGAAGCAATGGAAAAGACCGTGCCTTGGGTCAAGTGCACCTTAGTCATCCAATGGACAAGTTTAGTTTGAAAATTTAAAGAGCTCTTGTGCATAGAGTTGTCCCGTGTGATGTGTCCAGTAATTCTACCCCTGGGTATACCAAGAGGAATGTTCGGATTTTAGATATAACCAGGCATCAGATAAGAGCTGTTATGAAACCCTGAATCTAGTCTGAAATTATTCCACATTCCTTGTCATATTTAGAGTGAGAAGAAGCTGGACCTCTTCCTGTGTGGAGGGTGTACTGTGATAGTGAGGCCATGCCTTCAACATCCTCTTTATTTTCCACTTTGACTCAGCTTCTGTGCCATGTAAAACAGAAGAGCCCAAATTCATCAGTCTCCTGTGTTTGGTAAGTCCTAGAAGGGAAGGAAGAAGAAGATTATAGTGGAAAACCCTGGTCTGAAGACCTGGCATCTTCTCAGCATGGGAGCCAATAGGGAGCTGAATTCATTCACCATCCAAGCTGTCCCATTGGTCAAAGCTTGTGGCCCAAACAGAGCATAGTTACTGGAAGGTGGGATTCATATGGAGGTGAATCAGTTCTCATGTGGTTTCCCCTCCAGGATTCTGTCTGGTCCAGAGGATCTGGGCACACATGGGTGAGTCATGCCCCAGTCCCGGGGCCTGTGTTAGGCAAACACAAAAGGTCTCCTAGCAGGTGTGGGGGATCACAGGAGTGGGGGCTGATGCTAGTGACTCAGAGAAGGCTTGTGGTGAATCCTGGAAGAACAAGAGGAGGCGTCTCTGGAAACCTTGGGCTCTTACTTTGTTCTAGAGACTTTCTTGAGACACCCCTCCAGACTGAGTCCAGCTCTGTGATCTCCTGAAGGATCCTGTGATATTCAGAACCTGAGAGTCTCTGGAGATAGATTAGAATGATCTCTGTAATGAGGGAAAGACCAGTGGTGGGCTTTGTGAGGACCAAGAATTAACTCATCTTCTCCAGCCTGACATGACAGCTGAGCTAAAGGGTATTCCTGCTGTCACTGTGGGAGAACGATCTGCCCAGCGGGCAGTGATTTCTGGGCCTCATGGCACATTTAGGTGTAGCAGGATTTTTTTTTTTTTTTAATTTTTATTGTGATTTGGGTGAAAATTTACAGAGCAAATTCACTTTCTATATAGCAGCTCACATACACTTTGTCTTATGACATTGACTACAATTTCCCACAATGCAACAGCTCCCCTCCCACTTCTCTCGATAGTTATCTCTTCCCTGTGTTTATCCCTCCATGCACTCCTGCCCCCTGAGCTGTCTTCCTGTGCAGACCCAGCCCTTCTTTCTCCCATAATTGATCTCTCCAAGGGGTGTATCTACCTGATGTAAATATTCAGCTCATATACCTGTCTTTTGTTTGGCTGAAAGCCACAGGAGTGGGTTCAATTCCAGACTTGAAGGGCAGCTAGGGGCCATAGTCTCAGGGGTTCCACCAGGCTCTATCAGACCAGCAAATCTAATCCCTTATTATTACTGTTTTTTAATGATTTTGAGTTTTGTTCCACATTGTTCTCCCACTCTATCCAGAATCTCCTATGTAGATCCCCCTCCAAGTGGTTGACAGTGGTAGCCGGGCACCATCTAGTTCTTCTGGTCTTATAATCATATAGGCTGAGGATCACATGGTGTACCAGTCCTTTGGACTAATTGTTTCCATGTGTCATTGGTCTTCTTCATTCTTCTTTGCTCTCGATGAGGAGAGACCCATCGTTGCATCTAGACGGCCACTTGCAAGCTTCTAAGACCCCAGTCACTACTCACCAGAGTAGGATGCAGAACAATGTTTTTGTGTAGTATGCTATGTCAGTTGAGCTTGATGTCCCTTGTGACCATGGTCCAGACCCCACATGTCTAACTACTTGCTCTCTCCAGGTAGCTGGCTGTGACCAAGAAGTGACTACAAACTTGTCCCTTGTCAGCTTTACTATATACCCAGAAATTCTTACAGAACATGCAAATGCACTTGTAGAAACATTGTCTGTAGCAGAATTTTAAGAAAAGAATTTCATATGTTGTATATATATCCCATGGAGCCCTGATAGTTCAGTGGTTAAATGCTTGGATGCTTACCAAAAGGTTGGCAGTTTGAACTACCAGCTGCTCTGTGGGCGAAGGATTTGGCAGTCTGCTTCTGTAAAAATTACAGCCTTAGAAACCCTACGGGAAGTTCTACTCTGTCCTAGGGTTACTATGCTACTAACAACAACTGGTAGCATAGTGCCTAAGGCACTTGACTGCTAACCAGAAGGCTGGCAGTTCAAATCCACCAGCTACTCCTCGGAAGGAAGACTGGGCAATAGACTTCCGTAGCGATATTGCCTTGGAAACCCAAGGAGGGGTCGCTAGGAGTCGGGACCAACTCGACAGCACATAACAACAACAACAACAACAACAAGGGTTACTATGAGTTACAATTGACTCAACAACACTGGATATAAATGATAAACATGCATGCATCATGTGATGTATGCACGTTGTTATTGTTACATGAAATTGCTTTTAGGAGAACTTTTGTTCAAGATTTTCTCAACACTAAGAAAAATTGTCATTCTGGGAAGACCTGTCATGTCCATTTGGGGTAGACCATGTCCCTGTCCCACGACCACATACTCCTGGACACCAGAGGACTCCAGTTTGGGGCAGAAGCCTTGGGAGAATGTAAGAGGACAACTTCCTAAGGCCAATGAGAAGAGGGGCAGCTCCATATTTTCCTCTCTAAGGCTGGTGCCTCCTTCTCAACCAGGTGGTTATAAGAAGCCCAAACTCAGCCTGGCCGAGCCCTGTGGTTCCTCTAGGAGAGAAAGTGAATCTTTGGTGTCATTTGCACTTTGACTGTGTCAAATTCAAAGTACTTACACATCACTGCCTTCGAGTCGGATCCGACTCATAGGTTTCATATGAAACCCTCCTTGGGTTTCTGAGGTGGTATCTTGAGGAAGTAGATTGTCCCATCTTCCTTCCAAAGAGTGGCTGGTGGGTTTGAACCACCAGCTTTCTGGTTAGCAGTCAAATAATTGCCTTAGGCACTACACTACCAGAGGTCCCAAAACTCAAAGTAATAAGGGGGAAAAAAACGAGGGAGTTCTTCTTCCCTGAGGTCCAGAATAGACTTTTCAGCAACAACTTCACCATGAGCTCTGTGACCACAGCACAAACAGGGACCTACAAATGTTCCAGATGTTCCAGAGACATCCTTGTTTGGTCAGCATGCAGTGACTCCCTAGAGATCGTAGCCACAGGTAGGAGAAGTCCAGCCCAGCCCATATCCATGCTGTGTCCCACACAGCCTTATTCTGAGCCCAGAGCCCAGAGCCCAGAGCCCAGTGGAGCCCAGAAAGTTATTATAGGATTCCTTATTGGAACCTAACCTTCCTATAGAGAAGGCACTCTGAATTTTAATAGAAGGTATTCATTAGAGGAAACTGAATGCCCAAAGGTAGGAAGAAGCTAATTAGAAGAAAGTCAACAGAGATTAGCAAGAACAGGTTGCTGCTACTGCCCACTAGCACAGGGGACCCAAGGAGGAGCAACATCACCTGATCTCAGCACCGGCATTCCCATCACTGAGTTGTAACTGCATCTTAAACAGCTGCAACCTTGGGGAACACGCTCTTCAGGCAATGCTTCCAGAAGCACATGGATTGAAAAACACCCTCTTCCCTCCTCACTCCTCCCTTCAGGTCTCCCACCAGTCATCCCCATTGTGCAGACCTCTCAAGGTACACTAGGAAATGCATCTTGTAGGGGCACCCCTGCCCTATTTCACCTTCTAGAGCAGGGAGAAGAAGCAGTGGGGAGTGATTGTAACACCCAAAGGGCCAAGAACCAGTACAGACAAGGATGGGGACCTGCAGTCAGGACAGATAGAAATGCAGAGAGAGGTGAGGCAAGGGGACCCCAGGTTATGGGAGAACACGAGCCAGTGACAAGAAGAAGGATGCAAAGAGGACAAGCGAGGAAACAGGTACAGGAAGGGTCATAGACTGGCTTTGGGTGTGAAAGAGGAAGCACCTCTCAACAGCAGGTCTCAGGGGAAAAGGTGAAGAAGGGTGACTCATTTAAATCACACCCTCTTTGCTCCTAAATGTATCCACAAAACCTTCCATCTGGGCACACCAAAGTTCCTTGTGAACTCTGGGGATGGGGGAGGAGGAAGGATGTGACCCTTTGCTGTCACTCAGAACTTGTTATGTTGTTATGTGCCATCGAGTCGGCCCCAACTCATAGTGACCCCTCCTTGGGTTTCCGAGGCAGTATCACTACGGAAGTAGGATTGCCCAACCTTCCTTCCGAGGAGTGGCTGGTGGGTTTGAACCGCCAGCCTTCTGGTTAGGAGTCAAGTGATTTAGCCACTATGCTACCAGAGCTCCCCGCTCAGAACTAGTGTTTGATAAATTTATCTCACACGAGGTGAGCAACTCATACATAGCATTCCCAGCAGCTTGGTAAGACGCTTTGTACTGGGAACTCCTGGGCCGACGTCTCCATGGCATCTGTGACATCTGCCCGTGCTGGGACCTACAGATGCTCCAGTTCCCACAGTCATACCCACTGTGAGTGGCCAGCCCCCGTGACCCCTGGAGCTCATGATCACAGGCGAGTGAGATCTTTCAGTCCTGGGCTTCGCGTGCTGTGGGTGCCTCAGGAGGCGTTATGGTTGTCTAACACATCATTGGTACAGGAGGAGAGACAAAGGAAGACAAGCAAACTCAACAGAAACACTAAAAATAAAAGAAAAGAAAAAGAAATCCCCCACCTAAGAAACAACAGCAACAAAACTTGTTGCCATGGAGTCAATTCTGACTCATGGAGACCACGTAGGATGGATAAAACTGCCCATAGGTTTTCCAAGGTTGTAATCTTTATGGAGACAGACCACCACATCTTTTTCCTGCAGAGCAGGTGATGGGCTTGAACTCCTGGCTTTTCAGTTAGTAGTCAAGAGGTTAACCACTGCACCACCAGGGCGTCTTCAGGGGTGGAAATAGATGCAGAAGCCAGAATGGTTACGAGCTAACAAGAGAACAACAGACAAGAGATGGAGGCGGGTAGAGAATGTGGCGGAGGGAGAGAGAAAGACCATGAGCAGCGGGTTGGGGTGGTCTCCTTAGTCGAGGCATCGGTTGACATCTGAGAGAAGTAGTTTCCCACTTCAACACTACAGCCCCCTTCTACCAGGAGAAATGATGACTCACTCTATATCACCTGCCAGCCAGACCCCTGGAAGATCTGACTAGAGACCGTAACCCTGAGGCTGAGCTCAGCAACGTGGTTTAACAGGTTCTTTCCACACAAAGAGGGAAAAAATTCTTCCAATCTTTTAGCACCAAGTGGTCACTTACAGTCCTGGAGTTGCAGGTCCATGTTAGCCTTTCTCTGCAGTTATCAGCCTGTGGGGCTATGACGGATCTTACCGAAATCCTAGCAATTTTCACTCTACCAGTGTCTTAGTTATCTACTGCTCCCGTAAGAGACATACCACAAATGGGTGGCTTCAACAAACTGAAACATATTTTCTCACAGTTTAAAGACTCCAGACTCCCTTAGAAACCTGTCAAGCCTGGAACTGAACTCACCCTGTGGCTCAGCTTTCGGCCAAATGGTGGAGAGGGCTCTAAGGTGAACAGGAACACCAGAGAGGTCCACACTCCTTAGAACAATCAACCCTACGAGATCAAAAGGACAGCATTCTCTGGGTTAAGGCTCAGAACACAGGAAGAATAGGAAAGAAGAACAAACGGAAGTGGAAACCACAGGGAGGAAGTGGGAAGAGGGCTCTTAGGTTGTGGGGGTTGCAAAGAACGTCACAAAACAAAGTGTGTGTGATTTGAATGGAAAACCAATCTACTCTGTAAACTTACACCCAAATAACAATTAAAAAAAATTTAAAGAAAAACAAAACATTTTTTTTAAATGTATAGTTTTTATTTCAAAGCTTATGTTCAGTGACTTTCAATCCATGATTTCCTTCTTTCTTAAAATCCTAAATTACTGATAACCAAAAAACAAACCCACTGCTGTTAAGTCAATTCTGACTCATAGGTCAGAGTAGACCAGCCCCATAGTGTTTCCAGGAGCTCTGGTGGCACTGTGGTTAAGGCATTGGGCTGCTAGCCAAAAGGTAGGTGGTTCAAACCCACCAGCTGTTCCATGGGAGGAAGATGAGGCAATCTCCTTTTGTAAAGACTTACAGCTCTGGAAACCCAATGGGTCACTATGAGTTGCAATCAACTCAATGGCAATGGGCTTGTTTGTTGTTGTTTTTGCAATAGGGTTTCCAAGGCTGTAAATGTTTGTGGAAGCAACTACTTCATCTTTCTCCCATGGAGTGGCTGGTGGGTTCCAATCACAGACCTTTTGATTAGCAGCCCTGTGCTTTAACCGTAACACCACCAGAGCTCCTTGAATTACTGATAGATATCTTGAAAAAGTGGATGATGCTGTTACCCTGGTCCCTGAAACACCATTACATAATGCTCTTAAATAAAGTTCGTTTCCATCTGGATGAATTAAATTAAATTCTCTGGCATACACCCTTACCTTCGAGCTCCCAGCAGAATCTGTTCTTCCTACGTCTCCAAGACAGGAGCTCTTCCTTGTTAAATATTTAGAACAATTTTGTCCTTAAAATGCTTGTGCTATTAAAATATTCTTCTCCAAAATAAATGCAGTGGAACCAAGTATTAAATGACTTGGTACTGATCTACTGCATAAGAAAATAATAAAAATTACCAGTGTGTATTGTATTTGCTAAAAAAGAAAAGAAAAGAAACAAAAAAGAAAAAGAAAGAGCAGAAAATTGCCATCAAGTCAATTCTAACTCATAGCGACCCTGTAGGACAGAGTAGAACTGCTCCACATGAGCAAAAAGTTTTCAAGGCTGTCAATCTTTACAGACGTAGACTGCCACATCTTTCTCCCACAGAGTGGCTGATGGGTTCGAACCCCTGACCTTCTGATTAGCAGCCCAGCATTTAATCACTTCTGTGCCACAAGGGTTCCTGGGAGTCAGAATTGTGAGCAATAGCTCCAGGAAAAGGCTTTCTCTCTCTGTCCTCTACAGGAGAAAGTTCTTGTCTTTTTTCAGCTTCTATTTTGAGGTTCTTTGGAGATCAAAAATAGAAATAGTAGAAATACTAGTTAGGATTGCGAAAATTACTTTGATTTTGATGCTTTGATTGTTATTATAATATTAACAATATAATATTAAATACATTGCATATTACACATGAAGAAGATTTCACAGCTGCGATTAGACCAACAGAACACATGAAAGGCCTCTCATGTGAGTATAGAGTTTGATCTTCTGTGTATGGGGGACTGGGCTGCACACATGTGTCAAGTATGACCTTAGTCAGTACATGATGTGAAGTGATAGCTCTGAAAATTTTCCAGGAAATGGATTCCTTCCTTGGTCAGGTCGCCCACCCCTGGCCACATGTAAGTCTAGAAGACGCTGTGTTCTTTCCCTTTTGTGTTGTGGTCGTTTGTAAACTCCATCAGCTGGTCCACCTCCTGACAACCTGTGTCTTTGTCTGATTTGCTTGGTTGGGGCCTCCTGTGCAGCAGAAGCAGAGCCATGTCCCCCACATTCTTCAGCCTGGTGTGTGTTGGTAAGTCCTGGAAGAGAATGAGATGGAGGGAATATTGTGGCAGGAAATATTGGTCTCAAAGTCTCCACAGCAGAAGGTTATGCTTCCCTGGGGGATGAGTGGACATTGAGGGCTGGGTTGACCTTCAGCCAAGCACATCTCTGGCTTGGACTAGATGGGGTGGTAGTGGAAGGCCATGGTTTGAATGGAGATGGGTCCGCCATCATGAATTTTTCTTTTCAGGGTTCTGGATGGACCAAAGGATCTGGGAAGAAGTGGGTGAGTTTCTTCTCCAAAATGTAGGGTTCCTTTCAACACCCTATAAGACAATTTTCCCACAAGAGGAGGGCAGACAGCATAAGAGTTTCAGTTAATGGGTTGACAATGGGAAGTCTTGCAAGTGGATCACTTGGGAGCAGGACAGTCAGGGCCCTACAAACTCTAGGTCCCAATTCTTCTCTAGAAAGCTCCCAGCATCTTCTCCTTGGCTCAGTCCATCTCTAGAGGCATCTGGAGGAGACTGTGAAGCTCAGAGCTGAGATTCTAGAGTGAGGGGAAGAACAAGGGCACGGAAAAACAGAGCCGTCAGGCTCTCCACCCTTTCCATGGCAGTAGAGCTGCAGAGTGTAGCTGCCATCCTCCTATCAGAAGAGGAGGGAGAACCAAATGTGATGGACCCTGAAATTGTGGACTATTCTGATACAACTTCAGTTGTTCAATGGTTTTCAGGTGTAGCTGATGTTAGTTCAGTCACATAGATTTTGTTCTCCCATTCTGTGTGCATATTGTGTCAATTTTTTAGAACTAATTTTGAATTATCAACATCTAGTAAGAGTTAATTATTCAGTACCTGCTCAAAAATCCCCACTCAATACTTTTGTTGTAGGAAGGTATGTCATACCTATTTTTTGTTGGGAAGTCTTCATGGCAGTCCTAGACATTCCAGGTTTGGGAAAGAATCTTTATAGACTTGAAAAGAAGGGGAGGTCTCTGGACATGATGAGGGGAGGGGCAACTCCATGTTTTCTTCTCCAAGGCTATCCCTTCTTCTCACCCAGGTGGTCATGTCAGGCCCTCTGTGAATACCTGGCCAAGTCGTGTGGTTCCTCGAGGACAGTATGTGTATCTTCGGTGTCATTCACATGGTCAGTTTGCCACAATCAGGCTGTTCAAGGAAGATGTGCCCCTTGTCTCTGAGTTCCAGAATGTACTGTCCCCAAACAACTCCCTTATGGCCCCTGTGACTCCAGCACACGCTGGGATCTACAGATGTTATGGTTCTTCTCATCACTTTTCTACATGGTCAGAACCCAGTGATGCCCTGGAGATTGGGGTCACAGGTGAGAGCTCCCATCCATGGTGGCTTTTCAGGATTCTGATCCCACTAATCCCAGACTTTTCCAGTAGGAGTGTCCATCAGGGTCCAATCAGAACAATAGAAATCACTCTAGGTATTTTAGGTAAGTAGGAATTGAATACAGATAATTAAGTATAATGACACAAAAGAATGACCTCCCCATGATATCCATGTCCTAATCCCTGGAACCTGGAACCTACGAATATGTGAATATGGCAATAGGGAAATGATGTTCAAGATGGAATTAAGGATGCTAATTAGTTGAGCTTCAACTGGGGAGGTTATCCTGGATTATTCAAGTGGGACCAGTGCAATCACAGGGTCTGTGTAAGTGAAAAAGTGGGGCAGGAAAGTGAGTGTGAGCTTAAAGCACAAAGAGAAAGGCCTGAACTGGTGACCAAGAATGCTATAGCCCATGCCTGAATTAAGCTTGTCTACCACGCACATTTTCTCCACAAGATACATCACTGTCTTCTTGCACTTAGAAACACTAGGGCACACTCTAATACTATAAGTGGGGACAATTTTAAACAATGAGATCACCAATAAAAAGCCCAAACAGTGAAGCACATGGCACACCATTAGACAACAAACAAACAAAAAAAGGACCTTTGTGTATAGTATCAGAGCTGAAAACAGAAGACAGAGTCCCACCTTGTTTGACATTGGCTCAGACGTGCACACCAAGTACACGTCGAATGGCAAATGTTGTACTGCCCTATGCGTATCTGCAAAGGACCATGAAAGCACCCCACATACTGATTTGAGGGTTACACATACATTTTTAGTGTATTCACAAATACAAAACCCACAAACAATGTGGATCAACTGTACATATGGAATGAGAGAGAGAGAGAAAGAGAGAGGAACATAGGCTGAGACAGAGAGAAAGCAGGAAGTGCCCTGGGACTGATCTTCATTATTTCACATCCCATGGAGTTGGGTGAGGAAAGGTCACTGTTTTGAAACTCCCAACCTCTTTGCTCTTAGGTGTGTACAGAAAACGCTCCCTGTTGGGAGAGTGACAGCAAGAGCAAGAATGAGAGTGAGAGTGTGAGTGTGAGAGAGAGACCGAGGCAGAGAGAGAGACGGAGAGGGTGAGACTGAGAGACTGGGGACAGGGAGAGAAAGCTCGCAGTTCCCATGTGAAGGACAGTGTGAGAATGGGACAGCCTCTCTGGTGAAACTGCTTTGTCTTCCAGGTCTATACAGGAAACCTTCTCTCACAGCCCAGCTGGGCCCTGGGGTGATGTCAGGAGGTAATGTGACCTTGTGCTGCCGCTCAGAGAGCTCATTGGACGTGTTCCACCTTGTCAAGGAGGGAGAGGCCCATGACTCCTGGTTCTCTGGAGTGCAGAGCCACAATGGCACATGCCAGGCTGACTTCTCCCTGGGCCCCATGACTCCAGCCCTTGGTGGGGCCTATAGGTGCTATGGATCTTTCCAACACTCTCCCTATGAGTGGTCAGAACCAAGTGACCCACTAGTGGTCTCAGGTAAGGACCCCCATACCTGCCACATGCTTTGGGACTCAGGTGAAATTTTGAAGGCATTTCTGTGGGGAGGCTCAGAGGGTGATGAAGGAAAACCAGGAATGGTGAAAAGAAGGAGGTAGTTAGACAGAGGGACAAAGTGGCTAAGACTGAGAGACCATCAGGAGTCTGGGTGGTCAGGATAAGAGATGAGCCCTGGGCAAGATATGGAGATAGAGAGGAGCCCTCAAAACTCATCCCCCATTTTTGTATGGAGGCCCACATGGGACACACATCTACACAGGCATCACCACAGCCCCGGATGGTGGAGGGGCTGGGCGAGTGTGTGGAGATCAGAAGGAGCACCCCAGCCTTAGGCATTTCCCAGAAACCCTTCTGACTGTTCACCCATAGAGGGTGAGCACAGATAGTTCTCATGCTGGGAGCTAGGCGAGGAGAGGACAGACAGCGTCCCTTGATTGTGGACATCTTCCATCTCTAGGCAATTTTCTTCCTTTATTCAAGCTTGAAGTCTCTGGCAAGAGTCTTCTGTCTGAGGATTCTGAGGAAAGGGATTCCAGGAGTCCTAGGAACCCTGGTTTAGATGGCAAAGTGAGGGGTGGTTTGGCCTCAGGGAGCAGTGGAAAAAGGCTCATTCCTTCACCTCAGAAACCAAGGCTCTAACTTGTGAGGAAAGAAGATGGTTGATCTGTGGCTGTTGTCCTTGTTGTTGTTATGTGCCGTCAAGTTGGCCCTGACTCACAGCGACCCCTCCTTGGGTTTCCGAGGCAGTATCACTACGGAAGTAGATTGCCCAACCTTCGTTTCTAGGAGTGTCTGATGGATTTGAACTGCCAGCCTTCTGGTTAGCAGTCATGTGTCTTAGCCACTACGCCACCAGAGTTAGTGGATCCTTAAGCAGAAAGACTCAAGACTCCTCTGCTTCTCAGGTATGGAACCTTGAGCCAGACAGTTTCCTACAGATTTCCTCAGATTCCCTGTCAACATTTGGGCTGTGGCTACTAGCACAGGTCTTGATGTGTAGGCATTTTTAATTTCTGATCTTCCAGAACTGAATCCTTGGAAGGTAATCAAATTTTGTATCCACTTGTATTTTAAATTTCTGCATCAATCAGACAGTTCCTTGATTTATTATTTTAAAAATCTCTCTTTGTCCCAAGATCTTTTGCTTTTCCAACCATGGCCCCCACTGAGGTGCTCATGATGACAGAGGGACAGTGTGGGGGGCAGGGAGTCTGGCCAGAGAGAATTTGAGCAGGATGGGAAGGAATTTGACTCCACTGTGGGGCTCTGGGAGGGCATGGTGAAGGCCACGTGGAAAGAGCTCCAATCCCTCCCGTAGCCCCCACTCTCCAGGACTACACTGTGGAGAATCTCATCCGGATGGGCGGGGCGGGGCTGACCTTCGTGGCTCTCTTGGTGGTGCTGGCTGAGGCCTGGTGGGGCCTAAGGGTCCACAGTATGGAGACCGAAGAAACTTCCTGAACCCACTGGAGAGACGGAGGGATCTGACAAGATGGACCCTAGACAAGCCCTCAATGGCTGCCGTTGCCAAGCATGGGGCTGAAACACACAGAGGCCAGGTCTTTGCGAAGCTTCTGAGAGGCTCTGCGAGAAGGCGGGCCTTTGAAAAGATTGAGGGACTGCTTCCTGGGAAGCAAGGAATCTTCTCAGAAGACACCAGGGAGGGGGCCTGTACCATGTGTTCCGTTCCCGGACAAAGCGTGACACTGAGCCAGCTCTTGATGGGATCAGGGACGGGTCACCCCAACCTCCTCCTCCTTATGCCACTCTTGCTCCTCAGGTTTGTGTTTTCTCCTCCTCCTCCTCCTCCTCCTTCACAGTGACCTTTTTCCTCCTCTTCCTCTTCTCTTTCTCCTCGTTCTCAGCTTTCTTTTAACTTCACATTCATTTTCACAGTTTTTCTTAGAGTCTTTTTTTTTTTAAATGTGTATTTTCTATAGACATGGATTTTAAGAGCAAACCCCCCCAAATTTACAACTTTCTGGCCATAATAAGTGCAGTTATTGACACAGAGAAAACTAAAGAGTTGAACTCCTGAACTTTGAAGTGAGTGTAAAATCCTCTGTTATCCTGTTGCATTAAGTGTTTGGAATTCATACGTGTTTTAAGGTAAACGTTTCATGTTGTAACAAATTCCTCTCTGACAGTCTATCAATGCTGCTCTTGTGGATGGAATGGGGAATGGCTTGTTTCTCTCTCTGATCTTTATAATCTTAGTTGGCCTATTACACCATAATTAAAATGGTCACTTTGCCTACTTTGTAGACTGTAGACGTATTTTTATTTCTGAGCCCTTTCTTCCTCTTTATGCCTCAATGATGGTTTTTAGACTTAAATGGAAGTTCAAAATGGAGTTGAAGAGCTTTAAGAACAGGTTCAATTTTGACTCGTGACAGGATTTCAGATAAAATCCAATAATCAGAAATGCCATATTTTGGTCTTTGCTAATACTGTCCATGTCCAAAAGTCTAGATAGCTGTTAGCTCTTCTGCAGAAAAGAAACGATGTAGTTTACTGGGCTGATAGAGTCCAGTGAGACCCCCAAGACTGTGGGCCCTAGTTAGCCTTCAGGCTGGAATTGAACTCACTCCTGTGGCTTCCAGCCACAGTAGTCAGGCATATAGCGGGGCCATTTACGTCAGGTAGATACACTCCTTAGAACGGTCAATCCTGGGAGAACAGAAGGGCAGTGTTTGCCTAGGGAGATGGCTCAGGGGGGCAGGAATGAACAGAAGAGAGGGATGCAGGGAAGAGGAGGTGGGAGGAGAGCTGTTCCATTGTGGGGAATTGCAGTCAATGTCATGAAACAAAATGTGTATGGACTGCTGTATGGAAAATGAATTTACTCTGTAAATTTTCACCCAAATCACAATAAAAATTTAAAAGAAAAAAATATATAGAGACACCTAACTGAAGAGAAAAGAATGAAGAGGTGAAGTCAGGGCGTTTTTAGGGTCTTCTATGCCATGATGAGGGTTTTATTCTAAATAAGATGGAAAAGCATTGGAGGTTCAGGACTGCCGATTGATGAGAACTGGAATGGATTCAGAAGGCGACTCTGACTGTGGTGTGGGGAATAAACCAGTCGGGGGACAAGTCTAAATGATGGGAGACCAGCTAGGAAGAAATCTTAGCAGTCTACACGTGGGCTGCTGATGGCTTGGCCAGAGCTGGTAGAGGGGGAGGTTGTAAGAAGTGGTGGGGTTAGGAAATGATTTGAAGGTAGAACAAACAGGACACCGTGCTAGCTAAGGCTGTGTGTTAACTGGGCTGGGCCATAATTCTCATTGGTTTCTCAGTTATGATGTAGCCATTCTCCTTGATGAGGTCGGATATGATATCATCTACCTCTGTGATGAGATCTGCTGTCAGCAGCCAATCAGTGGAAAGAGGTGTGGCCTGCTTCCGGTATGAATATAGATGTGAGTACAGAATTTGACCACCTGGGAATGAGAGACTGGTTGCTCACATGTTTCAAGTCCAGCCTCAGTCAGTGCAGGTACCTTGTCTTATTGCCCTCTGCTTTATGGCGTCTCACAGATACTGAATTTTTTACAAACTGAAGGTTTGTGGTAACCCTGCTTCAAGCAACTCTAGCAATGCCATTTTTCCAACACCACGTGCTCACCTCACGTCTCTGTGTCTCGTTTTGTTAATTCTCACAATATTTCATACTTTCTCATAACAATATTGCACACCTCATAGGCTACCGTATAGTGAAAACATAACTTTGCTATGTACCAAGAAACCAAAAATTTCATGTGAGTTGCCTTACAGTGATTCTCACTCTACTGCAGTGGTCTGGACCTGAAGCAACAATGACTCTGAGGTATGTGTGTGTCTGATGTGAAGCAAAAACTCTGAAGATTCTCCAGGAAGTTGATTCCTTCCTTGGGCAGGCTATTACCTACAGCCATACGCAAGATTAGAAGAGACTGTATTCTGTGCATTTCTGTGTGTGGTCAATTTGCAAACTGCGTGACCTGGGCCTCTCTCCGAGACATCCTGCATGGTTTCCTGTTGCACTGGGTTGGTGTCTGTAAGTAGTTGAAGCAGGGCCATGTCGCCCAAATTCTTCATCCTGGTGTGTCTTGGTAAGTCCTGAAGGGAAGGAAAAGGAG
>NW_006922276.1:93834-95466 GCF_000298275.1 Orycteropus afer afer | reverse complement strand
GAACCAATGTGTTATCAACATCTAGTAGAAGTTCATTACTCGGTACTAGCTCAGCATTTTTGTTGTAGCAACATATGCCATGTCTATTTGATGTTGGGAAGTCTTCAAGATAGTCTTGGGCATTCTGGGTTTTTGGAAGATTCTTAGGCAATCAGAAAGAAAGAGGGGCCTGTGAGCACAGTGAGGGGAGAAGAAACTTCATATTTTCATCTCTAAGGCTGTCCCTGCTTCTCACTCAGGTGGTCCTGACAGACCCTCCCTGACTGCCTGGCCGAGCCAAATCGTTCCTCAAGGACAACGTGTGACTCTTCGGTGTCACTCTCCTCTTGGGTTTGCTGTGTTCAAGCTGTACACAGAAAAGGGGCCTCTTGTCTCTGAGCTCCAGAATGCATTGCTCAAGAATGATTATGTCATGGGCCCTGTGACCCCAGCACATGCTGGAATCTACAGATGTTATGGTGCTTACCAAAACTCCACTGGCTGGTCAGCACACAGCAACCCCCTGAAGATCATAGTCACTGGTGAGAGCTCCCATCCATGGTGCCTTTTCAGGGTCCTGATCCCACTAATCCCAGACTTTTCCAGTGGGAGTGTCCATCAGGGTCCAATGAGAACAATAGAAATTGCTCTAGGTATTTCAGGTAAACAGGGATTTAATGCAAGGAATTAAATATGGTCACTCACAGAAGAATGTCTTCCCAGTGACAGCCGTGCCCTAATCCCTAGAGCCTATGACTATGTGAACATGGCAGTGGAGCAATGAGGGTGGAGATGGAACTAAGGCTGCTAGTTAGTTGACCTTGAGATGGGGGATTTTCCTGAAGAGGGGTCAGTGTAATCACAGGGTCTTTGTAAGTGAAAAAGGAGGACAGGAAGGTGAGTGTCAGCTTAATGCACAAAGAGAAAGATTTGAACTCAACGCCAAGAACACTATACAGAGCTTGTCCACCACACACATTTTCTCCATAAGGTACACCACAGCCTTCTTGCATTAGCAACATGAGACGACACTTCAGCCCTGTCCTCAGCGACCATTTTAAACAGAAAAATCACCACCAGAACACCCATGTGTACAGTCTGAGTGCAGAAACAAGAAGGCAGCGCCTCATGACAATGGTCTCTGTTCACCTGGAGCAACAGGGAAGGAGCGTCAGGAACAGGAGGAGGACGTGGAGTGGGGCTAACGCCATGAACAATGGCCTCCTTTGCCAGGAGACCAGAAGAGCTGGTGGTGCCGGCTACTTACCATTACTGAACATTTTGATCAAAGATTTTATAAAATAATCCTTGATCAAAAGGGGAGCAATGTAGAACAGAATTTCAAAACTTCACAGACTTCAGACTTTCTGGAGTCACGGCTGATTTATGAAGGCAAAACTATTACCCTGAGATAATCTGTAAAATGTAAACCAGAAATATTCCCTGAAGTCCTCTTAAAACAAAAACAATAGTTTCGCTAAAGTAGTAAATAATGTCTGCCTTGAGCATTGGACTCTGGTACAATCTACATGAGATCAAAGGGACCAAAGCAAGTTGAATGATTAGACAGGAAACTTAGGGGGCAGTGGGTTTATGTTAATGGGGGAGGACAACTCAGAAGGAATGCAACTTGAAGAATGTAATCAATGTCAC
>NW_006922276.1:70730-72351 GCF_000298275.1 Orycteropus afer afer | reverse complement strand
ATGTATCTACCTCACTTAAATGGTCAGCTCATATGCCTGTCTTTTGTTTGGCTGGAAGCCACAGGAGTGGGTTCAATTCCAGACCTGAAGGGCAGCTAGAGGCCATAGCCTCAGGGGTTCCACCAGGCTCTATCATCAGCAAACCTGGTCCCCTCCTCCCCCCCCCTTTTTTTTTTAACGATTTTGAGTTTTGTTCTACATCGTTCTCCCTCTCTATCCAGGATCTCCGACGTAGATCCCCCTCTGAGTGGTTGACAGTGGTAGCTGGTCACCATTTACTTCATCTGTTCTCACAGTCATATAGGTTGAGGATCACATGGTCTAACAGTCCTTTGGACTAATTGTCTCCATGCATCTTTGGTTTTCTTCATTCTTCTTTGCTCTCGATGAGGAAAAACTCATCATTGCATCTAAATGGCTGCTTGCAAGCTTTTAAGATCCCAGTCACTATTCACCAAAGTAGGATGTGGAACAATGTTTCATGTAGTATGTTACACCAATTGAGCTTGATCTCCCCTGCCACCATGGTTCTGATCCCACAGGTCCAACTACTCCCTCCCTCCACATAGCTGGCTGTGACCAAGAAGTGACTACAATCTTGTCCCTTGTCAGCTCTACTGTATACCTGGAAATTCTTACAAAACATACAAATACACTTGTAGAAACATCGTCTGCCAACCCTATACATAGTCAAGGGCACACTCCCCCTGCAGAGACATACCTGGTCGTTCAGCCTGTCCACCCAACTATCCACTCGTAGATCAATGTTTGCCATCACTGACAAGGCAGTACTGTATGTGCAAAAGGATTCAGCTTTGTTGTCTGTACCTCCCATGCACCTCTCTATGTCTTCCACTTCCTCAATGCCACCATGTTAATCACTCAGATTTGGTACATTGCTCTTCCCTTCACGCACGCAAATCAATACTTATCTCTATTTATCTAGCAGTTATCAATGCCATTTTTACAACAGCATGTGCTCACCTCACATCTCTCTGTCCCATTTTGTTAATTCTCACAATATTTCATACTTTCTCATACTGATATTGTACACCTAATAGGCTAACAGTATAGTGTAAACATAGCTTTTATATGCACTGGAAAACCAAAAATTCCATGTGAATTGCCTTACAGTGATTCTCACTCTACTGCAGTGGTCTGGACCCAAAGCAACAATAACTCTGAGGTATGTGTGTATATGATGTGAAGCAAAAACTCTGAAGATGCTCCAGGAAGTTGATTCCTTCCTTGGTCAGTCTACTGCCCACAGCCATATGCAAGATTAGAAGAGACTGTATTCTGTGCATTTCCGTGTGTGGTCAATTTGCAAACTGCGCAAACTGGGCCCTCTTCTCAATACATCCTGTACGGCTTCCAGTTGTACGGAGTTGGTGCCTGTGAGTAGTTGAAGCAGGGCCATGTCGCCCAAATTCTTCATCCTGGTGTGTCTTGGTAAGTCCTGAAGGGAAGGAAAAGGAGGAGGGAACATCGTGGTGGGAAATACTGGTCTGAAGTCTTGGTATCATCAGAGCAAAGAGGTCTGTTCTCATGAGGCTGCAGTGGCCATTGAGAGCAGAATGTGCCTTCAGCACAGCACGTCCATGGCTTGGGCCAGACGGGA
>NW_006922276.1:64795-70630 GCF_000298275.1 Orycteropus afer afer | reverse complement strand
GCACTATGCCACCAGAGCTCCCGAGTATGTAAGCAGGGCTTGTCAATGGGCTTTCAAGTTGGTTTCAAAATGGAAGATACTCGGTTCTGGATTTTTCAAAACACATTTTGTGAAATTCTTATTTAGCTTCGTAAAGGTGATCTCCTATAGTATTATGTCATATAAAATTTCTATTTTCTGCAATTGTGAGAGAATGAGGGACCTTTGATTTTCAACTCTGGTTCGTAGAATAGAATTAATCACAGCCAAGACGGCAAGACCCAGAGAGTCATGTGTTGCTCTTTGCTAATAAAGTGAAAGGCTGATTCTAAAGAACCATGTAATCTGTTGACAGAAGAATTGAAATATTTTCAATCGGTACTTGGTCGATAATAGAAATACTAGTTAGATTGGGACAATGCCTTTGATATGAATGCTATGGTCGTTGTTATATTATTACCAACAAAAGTATATTAAACACATTGTATATTACACATTATGAAGATTTCCAAGGCTCAGGTGCTACCTAACTGTGGCTTTGATTTGGTCTCTCTAATGACTAATGAAGGAGCTCTGGTAGCATAGCGCCTAAGGCCCTTGACTGCTCACCAGAAGGCTGGCGGTTCAAACCCACCAGCCACTCCTTGGAAGGAAGGTTGGGTAATCCTACTTCTGTAGTGATACTGCCTCAGAAACCCACGGAGGTGTCGCTGTGAGTCGGGGCTGACTTGATGGCACATAACAACAACCACAATGACTAATGATTGTGAGCATTTCTTTCGCTTGTTTCTTGTCCACCTGACATCTTCTTTGGTAAAGTGTCCATGTGCTCTGCCCACTTTTTCAATTGGATTGTTTGTCTGTTGGTTGTCGAGGTGTTGGTTTCTATAAATTTTAAAGATTAGTCCCTTGTTGGATGGATCATTGCAAACTATTTCTTTCCCAGTCTGTAGTTTTTCTTTTCAGTCTGTTGGACAAGTCTTTTGAGAGGCACGAGTGTTTAATTTTTGGAAGGCATAAGTCATCTACTTTATCTCCTGCTGACTCCTCTGAAAAGGACCACAATAGAAGGTCTTGAAAGAGTGGGTGAAACATTTGGAACTAAATTCAAAAGATTAAAAAGGTCATACGTACTGGTCTGAGAGAGACTGATGGAACTTCCAATACTATGCCCCTTGATAAACCTTCAAGTCTGAAACTGAACTCAACCCCATGGCTGAACCTTCAGCCAGACAATAGACAGGTCTATAAAGTGAACAGTAACACCAGGGATGTACTCAATCCTCAGAACAATGAACAATATGAGATGGAAAGGGCAATATTTGCCCAGGAATGCAGCTCAGAAAACAGGACGAATGGAAATAGTAAATAAAGGAAGGAGTGAGAAGCAGCTGTTATACTGTGAGGATTACAAACAAATGTCATGAAACAAAATATGTATGAACTGTTCAATGGAAAACCAATTTGCTCTTTAAACTTTCAATCAAATCATAATGAAAAGTGAAAGTGGGGGAAAAAAAGCTTTGATCAAATGAACTGAACACTTCAAACACTTTTAAGGTGAGTATAGACTTTGATCCGGGAGGAAGGTTGGACACTCTACTTCCGTAGTGATACTGCCTTGGAAACTCAAGGAGGGGTCGCTATGAGTTGGGTCCAACTCAACGGCACATAACAACAAGGACAAATCATGTATCTGACTTGAGATACCACAATGGGGGTTGGTCATCTGTGTATGAGCCATTGGCTTGGACACAGGTTTCAATTGCACCCTTAGTCAGTATATAAGGAAAAGCAATAACTCAAAACTTTTCCAGGATTTGGATTCTTTCTTTGGTCTCACCCCCAGCCCCAGCCACAAGTAAGGTTAGAACAGACTGTGTTCTTAGTCTTTCGTGTTGTGGTCAATTTGGAAACTACATCAGCTGAGGCACTGCTTGTCACACCCTTTGTGTCAGTTTTACTGGGTTGGGTTGTCTTGCACAGCAAAAGCTGCCCCATGTCCTCCACATTCATCAGCCTGGTGTGTCTTGGTAGGTCCTGGAAAGGAATGAGGAAAGGGAGCATTATGGTGGGAAATATTGGTCTGAAGCCTTGGTTTCTCCACAGCAAAGAGTTCCACTTCCTACTTCTCACCTAGGGTTGAGTAGATTTTGAGAGGTGAGTTGACTTTCAGCCAAGCACATACCTGCCTTGGACCAGATGAGGCTGGTGTGGGAAGCTTCATTTCGAATGGAGATGGATCACACCTCATGCGTTTTTTTTTTTTCTTTCTAACGTTCTTTATGGAACCTTAGGAGCTGGGCACAAGTGAGCGTGTCCTTCCCCCAAAACCTAGATTGCCTTCGAACTCTGAATAAGAGGCTTTTCCCGTAAGAGGAGGGCTGACAACGTAGGAGGTTCAGCTGATGGCTTGATTATGGGAAGCCTTCCAAGTGTCTTGAAGCAAGACAGTCAGGGCTCTACAAACTCATGGCTCTGATTCAGCTCCAAAGACCTCCCAGAATTTTCTCCTTGGCTCAGCCCAACTCTAGAGGCATCTGAAGGAGACCGTGAAGCTCAGAGCTGAGATTCTAGAGGGAGAGGGAGAACAAGGGCATGGAAAAACAGAGTCGTCAGTCTCTGTACCTTTTCCATGGCAGTAGAGGCTGCAGAGTGTAGCTGCTTTGTCCTCCCATCAGAAGAGGTGGGAGAACCAATGCAATGGACCCTGAAATTGTGGGGTATTCTGATACAGCCTCAGTTCTTCTGTGATTTTCATGTGCAGCTGGTGTTACTTCATCCATATACATTTGGCTCTTCTATTCTGTGTGCCTTGTGTCATTTTGTAGAACTAATGTGCTATGAACATAGTAGAAGTTCATTACTAAGTACTTCCTCAAAATCCCCAATCAACGTTTTTGCTGTAGGAACATATGACATATCTATCTGGTGTTAAGAAGTCTTAAGGTTGTCTTGGGCATTTCATGTTTGGGGAAGATTCTTTGGACAATGAGAAAGAAAGAGGGGCCTGTGAGCACAGTGAGGGGAGAGGAAACGCCATATTTTCATCTCTAAGGCCGTCCCTGCTTCTCACCTAGGTCCTGACAAGCCCTCCCTGACTGCCTGGCCAAGCCAAATCATTCCTCAAGGACAACATGTAACTCTTTGGTGTCACTCTTCTCTTGGGTTTGCCAAGTTTAGGCTGTACAAGGAAGAAGGGCCTCTTGTCTCTGAGCTCCAGAATGCATTGCTTGGAAACAAGTACCTCATGGGCCCTGTGACCCCAGCCCACGCTGGGACCTATAGGTGTTATGGTTTTTCTCTTCACTCTTCTACATGGTCAGCACCCAGTGACCCCCTGAAGATCATAGTCACAGGTAAGAGCTCCCATCTACGGTGGGTTTTCAGGATCCCACTAATCCCAGACTTTTCCAGTGGGAGTGTCCATCAGGGTCCAATGAGAACAATAGAAATCACTCTAGGTATTTCAGGTAAACAGGGTTTTAATGCAAGGAATTAAATATGGTCACACACAGAAGAATGCCCTCCCAGTGATAGCCATGTCCTAATCCCTAGAGCCTATGACTGTGTGAACATGGCAATGGAAAATGAGGTTGGAGATGGAATTAAGGATGCTTTCGTTGACCTTGAGATGGGGCGATTATCCTGGATTATTCAAGTGGGTCAGTGTAATCACAGGGCCCTTATAATTGAAAAAGGACAGGAAGGTGAGTGTCAGCATAATGCAAAAAGAGAAAGGTTTGAAATCACAGCCAAAAACACCATAGCTCATGCCTGAACAGAGCTTGTCCATCACATGCATTTTCTTGCATTTAGCAACAGGAGACAGCACTTCAGCCCTGTCCTCGGCGACCATTTTAAACAGAAAAATCACCACCGGAAACACCCATGTGTACAGTCTGAGTGCAGAAACAAGAAGGCAGCGCCTCATGACAATGGCCTCTGTTCACTTGGGGCAACAGGGAAGGAGCGTCAGGAACAGGAGGAGACGTGGAGTGGGGCTAACGCCATGAACAACGGCCTCCTTTGCCAGGAGACCAGAAGAGCTGGTGGTGCCGGCTACTTACCATTACTGAACATTTTGATCAAAGATTTTATCAAACAATCCTTTTTCAAAAGGGGATCAATGCAGAACAGAATGTAAACCTTCATGGACTTCAGACTTTCTGTAGCCATGGGTGATTTATGAACCCCAAAAAACTATTGCCCCAAGATAATCTATAAAATGTAAACCAAAAATATTTCTTGAAGTCCTCTTAAAACTAAAATAATTGCTTAGCTAAACCAGTAAAAAAATCAGTCTGCCTTGAGCATTGGGCTCTGTTATGAACTATCTACATGAGATCAAAGAGACCAAAGCAAGTTGAATGATTAGACAGGAAACTTAGGGGGCAGTGGGTTTATGTTAATGGGGGAGGACAACCCAGAAAAGGAGGGTGGGAAGGGCGCACCCAGAAAAATGTCATCAGAGTCACTCAGGGTGCGTGGGGAAACGTAGAATTACTGTATGTTTTGCCAAGTACAGTCTCAACAACATCAACAAAATAAGTTAAAAAAAAAAAGAAAGAAAGAACAAAGGAGGAAGACAGAGTTTGCTTTCAGTGAAGCTGAGTTTGACAATGACTCAGACTTGCTTGACGAGGGACACAAATGTGCCCGTCTGTGCAGGTCTGCAGAGGACCATGAGAGCCACAATAGTGATCTGGGATCACATGTAAATTTTAGTGAGGAGGTGAATTCACAGCTTTAATTCCACAAATAATGAGGATCAAGTGAACATATGAGATAGAAGAAGGAGGAAAAAAAAAAAACATTCACAGAGACCCAGAGATGGAGGAGAGAGATGGTCATGGGGGTGACCCTCAGTATTTCAGATGCTATGGAGAGGGCTGAGGAAGGGTTACTCTTTTTAAACTCATAGCCTCTTTGCTCTTAGGTCTGTACAGAGAACCCTCCCTCTCGGCCCAGCCTGGTCCCTTGGTGAAACTGGGAGAGAATGTGACCCTGCGGTGCTGCTCAGAGGTCATGTTTGACACCTACATACTCCACAAAGAGGAGGAACCCAAGGACCCCTTGAGCCTTGTTGAGAGATTCCATGGTGGCAGCTCTCAGGCTGACTTCTCCTTGGGTGCTATGACGTCAGCCCATGCGGGGACCTACAGATGCTACGGTTCTCTCAGGCACTCCCTCTACAACTGGTCGGCCCCCAGTGACCCCCTGGAGGTCATAGTCACAGGTGAGCATTCCTAGATCTTTCATCACTACTCCTGTCCTCTTTAAGACATGGCTTGGATGTTCTAAGGATTGGAAGTCTTAGGTGCTGGTGAGAGAGATGAGAACAGGGCTTTCATGGTGAGAGACAGACCGGGTGAGAGATGAGCTGGCAACAGAGACAAAGACAGAGGAGGAACAAGTGCAGCTCATGTTACAGCATAAAGGACACATGAGGGAGGGGAAATGGGGGGTCCAAACAGGAAATGACGAGAGAAGATGGACAAATGCAGACACGCCATGCTTGTAACAAGCTCCATGGAGAGGATGTGTTGATGCATTCACGCAGTGGAATGTAATCCTGCAATTCAAAAGGATTAGAGACATAGACACTGAAACTGATGCGTTACAACAGTGTAAGCTTAAGACCAAAAGAGTGAGAATTTTTCAACACTTAAAACAGTAATAGATGTGGCTATATGACTGGGTCTATGTGTGAGATATAACTATATAGTTAAACTTATAAATTATATGCTTTATACATATGTAATAAATGTGGTAAAATTATACTTACAAAGTATACTGGAGAATTATATACTAATTTCAGCATGTTGTTGTTGTTATGTGGTGTAGAGTCGGACC
>NW_006922276.1:63516-64695 GCF_000298275.1 Orycteropus afer afer | reverse complement strand
CTTTCCATGGCAGTAGAGCTGCAGAGTGTAGCTGCCATCTTCCCATCAGAAGAAGTGGGAGAACCAATGCGATGGACCCTGAACTTGTGGCGCATTCTGATACAGCTTCAGTTGTTTTATGGTTTCATGTGCAGCTGGTGTTAGTTCATCCATATGCATTTGGCTCTTCTGTTCTGTGTACGACGCACAACAACAATATTCTGTGTGCACTGTGCCAGTTTGTAGAATCAATGTTGTGTTATCAACATCTAGTAGAAGTTCATTTTTCAGTGCTTCCTCAAAATCCCCAATCAACATTTTTGTTGTAGGAACACATGCCATGTCTATTTGGTGTTGAGAAGTCTTCAAGATAGTCTTGGGCATTCTGGGTTTGGGATTCTTTAGACAATCAGAAAGAAAGAGAGGCCTGTTAGCACAGTGAGGGGAGACAAAACTCCATATTTTCATCTCTAAGGCCGTCGCTGCTTCTCACCCAGGTCGTCCTGACAAGCCCTCTCTGACTGCCTGGCCGAGCCAAATCGTTCCTCAAGGACATTATGTGACTCTTCGGTGTCACCCTCATCTTGGGTTTGCCTTGTTCAGATTGTACAAGGAAGAGGGGTCTCTTGTCTCTGAGCTCCCGAAGGCATTGCTCAGGAATGATTATGTCATGGGCCCTGTGACTCCAGCCCACGCTGGGACTTATAGGTGTTGTGGTTCGTCTCATCCCTCTTCTACATGGTCAGCACTCAGTAACCCCCTGAAGGTCATCGTCACAGGTGAGAGCTCCCATCCATGGTGGCTTTTCAGGGTCCTGATTCCACTAATCCCAGACTTTTCCAGTGGGAGTGTCCATCAGGGTCCAATGAGAACAATAGAAATCACTCTAGGTATTTCAGGTAAACAGGGATTTAATGCAAGGAATTAAATATGGTGGCACACACAGAAGAATGTCTTCCCAGTGACAGCCATGCCCTAATCCCTAGAGCCTATGACTGTGTGAACATGGCAATGGAGCAATGAGGGTGGAGATGGAACTAAGGCTGCTAGTTAGTTGACCTTGAGATGGGGGGATTATCCTGAATTATTCTAATGGGTCAGTATTATAAGTAATTGAAAAAGGAGGACAGGAAGGTGAGTGTCAGCATAATGCACAAAGAGAAAGGTTTGAACTTACAGCCAAGAACACTATAGCTCATG
>NW_006922276.1:56454-62374 GCF_000298275.1 Orycteropus afer afer | reverse complement strand
TGCTCAGAGGTCATGTTTGACACCTACATACTCCACAAAGAGGAGGAACCCAAGGACCCCTTGAGCCTTGTTGAGAGATTCCATGGTGGCAGCTCCCAGGCTGACTTCTCCTTGGGTGCTATGACGTCAGCCCATGTGGGGACCTACAGATGCTACGGTTCTCTCAGGCACTCCCTCTACACCTGGTCGGCCCCCAGTGACCCCATGAAGCTCGTGATCAAAGGTGAGAGTTCTCAGACCTGTCCCCATCACTCCTGTCCTCTGTCAGACACAGACTGAATGGTCTAAAGGTTGCCAGTCCCAGGTCATGATGAGTGACATGAGACAAGGGCTTTTTATGGTGAGAGACAGACCTGGTGAGAGAGAAAAACAGAGGGGAAAAAAAATGATAATTTGTTATAGCGTAAAGCTTGGACACAGGAACTGAAAGAAGGGAACAAAAAATGGGGATAAAGAGAGGAGATGGGAGATACAGATAAGTCTACATGTGAAGAGAGTACCCTTCCCCTCTCAGTCTGTGTAGAGACCTAGAGTGGTTTAGAAATGCAGTTTTCCATTTTAACTCAACACTCTGTTCTCTAACAGGAGAACCCAAGGACAAATCATGTATCTGACTTGAGATGAAGGGTCAATTAGTCTAATCCAGAGCTGACCCCCATGACCCCAGTGACCTCAGCCCAGGGGAGACTTACAGATACTGCGTTCATTCTGATAAACCTTCCTTCTTTGTGGTTGGGCCATAATGACCCAGGGTATTGGTTCCAAGTGAAGGAGTCTAACTGTAACACACACCCCTGTGGTGGGTGTGTGCTCTGTGGGTCCTGAAACTAGCTCTTCAGGTCCATGTGCTAAGGTGACCCCAGATGTTACAGGATTGTTGCGGACAAAAGCCCTCACAGAGAGCCAATGAGAGAGAAAGTAGAGTCAGTGAAAAGCAGGGACCTAGAAACATAGTGCCTAAGGCACTTGACTGCTAACCAGAAGGCTGGCGGTTCAAACCCACCAGCCACTCCTCGGAAGGAAGATGGAGCAATCTACTTCCGTAGTGATACTGCCTCGGAAACCCAAGGAGGGGTCGCTGTGAGTCGGGGCCGACTCGACGGCACATATCAACAACAACAACAGAAACATACATGCAAACCCAGAATGACATAGGGCTTGAGGGGGGAGAAGAGAAGAGGGGGAAGGAGCAGAAAGACTTGTCCGTTTGAAGATTGGGGAGGGGACCCAGTACTCACAGGGACCTGGAGTCAGAGGAGCTGTGAACCAACGTCAAAGGGGCGGTGGCCAGGCTTTACTGGGGTGAAAGAAAGCCCGTTCCATCTCAACTCTCTCCTGCCTTGCTCTTCAGAAGAGTCTCCCAGAAGTCCCCCATCACCCACAGGATCCAGCTACCAAACCGGTGAGTAAAGCAGACCTCTTGTCCATGCTGTGGAAGTCTGGGAAAAGAGAAGCCTTGATTTCAAGTGTTGGCTGGGCCATTCCCAGCTCTGTGATCTTGGCCTAGTCGCCTTCCCTCTCTGGTTGTCAGATTGTACAATAGCTGAAGGGAGGCTGTATAAGGCTCAGTAGAACTTGTCATTTCTGATATTTCGTAACTCATTCGCTTCTTACTCGACTCACGCCTTCCCCCAGGTGACTCCAGACTTCTGCACGTTCTCCTTGCTCTCTCAGCGCTCATCATCCTCCTTGTCAGTTTCACTGTCTTCCTCGTTCATCGCTGGTGCCTTCCTCAAAAGAGTAAGTCTTGGGAAGGAGAGGCCGGTGTCCTCTTAACAGAGGGGAGTTGGAATGGGAGTGCAGAGATGTATATTCTCCCTTTGCAGGTTGATATCCGGCTCGATGTAGGAGCCACAGAGATAGAACCTTCTAGAAAGAGCACTGCTGCCTCTGCCCAACCCCTGAGCTCACAGACCTTTGCCTAATTCTCCACCATATCCTTCTCACGGGAGCTCTGGTGGTGTAGTGCCTAAGGCATTTGACTGCTAACCAGAAGGCTGGTGGTTCAAACCCACCACCTACTCTTCAGAAGGAAGGTTGGGCAATCTACTTCTGTAGTGATACTGTCTCAGAAACCCAAGGAGGGGTTGGTATGAGTCAGATCCGACTCAACAGCAGTGAGGTTTTTTCTTTTTTTTTATCCTTCTCACAACCAGTGCAACCACAGACATCTAGGAGAAGAAGCTATGTAAGGAAGAAAGTAGGAGACAGAATCAATAGGATGGAAAGATGGAGTCATTAGTGGGGTGGACCTTTGAGTTCAGAGAGACAGAATTCTCACTCCACTTTTGGGGAGCTGAATAACCTCAGGAACCTACTGCACTTCTCTGTGTGTTGGAATCTGTATCTATGCAATGAGGATCCAGATGTTCCTCTGAGATGTTCTGATAACTTCTGTCCACTACAGATGCCGTGACACCGAACAGAGAGCCTGAGGTGGACAGAATGGTGAATAAGGAGGTGGGTCCTCCTCAACCTGTTCTCTTCAATGCAGCCCCACTCCCTCCTAGTTCCCATAAATGTGTGCCCACCCTACTCACCATTTACCTCTTCCCAGGACCCTGAAGAAGGAGGCCCACAAGAGGTGACATACGCAGAGTTGAATCCTCGGATTCTCAATCAGAAAAAAGTCACTCCCACTTCTAAGGACTCCCCGGCTGATTCCAGTGCATACATGGAATTGTCTCCACGTTAAGGCCAGATCACGGCCTGACTCCTGGCCTCAGAGCACGAATGGAGAGATCTGGAGGAGTTCTTGCATAGACATCGTCCTACCTTCTCAAACCCAGCCATTTGTCTCCGAGGTAACAACTAGAGTTTGGAGACCTGTAGGGTCTTCTCTGAAATTTTAGAGTCCCTTAGAAAACTCCTAGCTGCTCTGGGATGCTATTATGATTATCCAGCCCTTTCTAGTATTGTTAACAAATTCACCCAAGCACTCTAGAAATCCAACCACAATCAGCCCACTTTCTCTAATATTCTACTGATGTGATTCAAGAAATCATGATACATTACTCAGTGGATTAATACCACAAACAACTTTTTATGGACACATTATGTCCTCCAAGCCTTTGAAGCAAATGTTAGGGAAGAAGCGTTGTATTCTTGTGAGCCTTGGTCTAGTGAGAGATACCAGCAAGCTATTGAATATAAATCTATGTAAGTTACCTTTCCATCTCAATTGGCTTGGGCTTTGATTAAATTATGAATGATGCTGAATTTTATCAAATTCTTTTATTGTAACTATTGAGATTGTTATATGATTTTACTCATTAGCTCTATGATTTATGGCAAAACAAATTGTTGTTTGAATATTCAACCAACCTTACATTCCTGGAATAAATCCCATTTGTTCATGTTATATGATCATTTCTATATTTCTAGATTTGGATTGAGAAAATTTTTAAGGATTTTTGGATGTAGGTTCATGAGAGAGTTGGCATGTGATTTTTCCAAATATCCTTTGTCAGGTTTTGTTCTCCTTCTCTCCTTGGCCCCTTCTTCCCTCCCTTTCATTTCCTTCCCCTCCCCTCCCCTTCCTCCTTCTCTTCCTCTCTCTCTACTTTTCCCTCCTTCCCTCCCTCCCTTCCTCCCTTTCCTCCTCTCTCCTTTTCTCCATAGCACAATTCCCACTTAAGCACTCCACATCATTAAATATGCTTCCACAATGTTGAATGGCTTCCTGGTAACACATTTCAATCTTGTACCATAATGTAACTAACCACCTCTTGTGTGACACTACCTTTTTTTTAATTCACTCAATCTAGCAATGAGTATTTGAAAGAGATTACATAAGTTCATAATTCATCTTTTGTGATAGATACTTAGACTTGAGATTGGTCAAACACAGATTTTCAACACTCATTGAAACTATGTGAAGGAGTAGGCCTGCATCTCAGGTCTTTGATGTTGCCCATTCCTTTATGCTCAAAGTGGGAAAAAATTACAAAACTATTTAAAAAAGTAAATAAACCCTTCCTCCATAACCCAGCCTTGTAGTTTAAGCCCAAACAGAAGCAAGAGCCTACTCTGTACCCTCATGAAACTTCTTCACTCCCAGAGGTGATTCCTAGGTGTTGATGGTACATGATTGTAGTTATGATCAGTGATGGGGAAAGATGTTATGCTGCCATATAATGAAAAGAAGACGACCCTGGGTGAGAGAAGAAGAGGAAGAAGAGAGGAAGAACTCGGCATGACTCACCGTGGGATCGAAGCTTTATTTGTTCTCTACCATTTCAGGGATGTATCTTGACTTGAAAATGGTTAGATCCATTTCTAGGTAGGCAAATATTTCCCCTCATAGTCCCACAGCCCCACATCTGAGACAAGGGACAAGGACAAGGAAACCAAGTACAGATGGGTAGATATGGATGGATTCTGGAAGGACAAAAGCGTATGAGAAATTATGACATTGGGGTTTGGGAAAGTTACTAAAAGTATAGCTTCAGAAATATTTTGGATGCAGAATTAGCATCAAAATGACCATAGTCAATGAACAACAACAAAAATGATAGATTCATTTGCAGCAAGTATAGGAACTCACACTTGTGAGTTCTGTGGAGTAGAAAATAGGAAAAACTCAAAGAGTGTGTGACTTTACCAAGGGTCACACAACATGGCGGCATTGTTGACTGATATTGGGTCCAGTGTAGAGGACTCCTGAGCTCATTTTCTATCTATTGCACCACCCCCTGTGGACATGTGGCTCTTCTAGCCATTGTCTGTGTGACACCCAGCAGACGACTGTGTGGCACTATGCAAATATGAGGCGTTTGTGGCCCATGAAGGGGCTTGGATACCTTGTTAATAAGGTAAATAAAATACATGGCACCACTGTGGGGGTGGGACCATGGAAATAAAGTGTATGGAACCCTAACATGGGGATTGGGCAGTTTTGCCATCATACTAGGCTTAAAATGAGCCCTCCCAGAGGCAGGAAGGAGATCTTATGGCCAACCAGAGCAGGGAGTGGAATGCATCCTTGGACCCTAGATTCTTGCACTGAGATAGCAGAGAGATGTTGGAAGCAGAGGTGGCAGAATGAACAGATACAAGAGACAGAACGGCAGGCTTCCCGGCCCACGGAGCAAGACACTTGAGTGTCTTTGGGCAGGAGGCTTGCTGGCAGGGTGAGGTTCATCTCTGGGCACCTGTTAGCAGAGACAAAGAGGTCTGTAACACTGGCCCGAGCAGGACAGAGGCCAAGGCCAGAGACAAGCAAGCCTGTGCTACGGCTGAGAAGAAGCTGTCCTGCTTGAGGAACTGTCTTCTGAGTGGTTTCTGATCCTGAATTGTAGCCTGTTTCTTCCCTAATAAACCCCATAATCATGAGTAATGTCTGTGAGTTCTGCGTGGTCATTGCAACAAAACAGTGAAATAGTGAGTAGTGAGTGCCTTGGGAGGGACGTTTGGTGTCAGAACTGGTAGAAAGTTTGGAGGGTGGTGGCACGTCTGACCTCTGCCTCATAGGAACTGGGCTTGGACTGCTACTGATGGTGATTCTCTCTACCCTTTGTGAGGTCAGAGGAGGTCAGATGATACCTCCCCCATGCCGTTTTTACAGTCTCTTATTTATTCTTTACTACGAAAATATTTTGCATATTGAATATACTAAGAAAGTCTCATTCAACGTTTCTTAAAACTCTAAGATTCAACTATGTTTGCAGGGACATGTCCATGTTCATTGTGAGGTGGAGTGCGCTATTCAGCATAATTTCCCCACTGTCCACTGCCCTTCTGTATCTCTGAGGTCAGTGGTGGTGGTGGGGAGCAACTCCTCTTCTTCTTCTTCCTCCTTGAGGAAAGTCATCTTCATTACACTACAGAACCTTAGTTACAGAGGACAAGTTTATTCTGAAACAGAAACAACACGAGAACAAGTATCGCGACACGATGTAAGGAGTCACTGGGGGGCACA
>NW_006922276.1:50177-52004 GCF_000298275.1 Orycteropus afer afer | reverse complement strand
GAAGGAACTGTTCCTCTTTCCTCTGGGGCAATAGATTTAGAAATTCATGACGAGAGGCTGTGACCTCAAACCTCCTGTGGATATCACTGTGCTGTTGGACTGTCTGCCTGCAAATGTGCACCAACAGAAGGCTGGGGCGGCCTTACGGCCCCACCGGAACTGACTTCCTCTGCCTCGGTGAGTCCTGGGAGGAAAGTGGATTAGAGGGGAAGACAGGAGAATGCCAGGTGAGCCAGGGTCTCTCTTCGCAGGAGGAGAAGCCCGGAAAAATTGGGGTCAGTCTTCACAGAAGGTCCCAGTGCTTTCAGCCAAAGAGATTCTAATTTCCTTAGTGAAGAAATGACTCTTGTGCAGATATCTGAACTTCTGCTCCTTTCCGAATCCAAGCATCTGGGGTTCAGTTGTCTGCATTCAGCCTGTGACAACCTGTGTGGGGGTCCATGGTGGTTGCAGTATTCCTACAGAGGAGACTGTGAGGAGCTGACATCTTGCTGCAAAATTAAGCCTAAGGATGACTCTCAAAATGATGTTTGTTGTCAAAAGAAAAGTCCTTTTTACCCTGTATGCCATTATCTGGAGTGGTTGTGACAAGATTAGACAAAGAAGAATTTGTTGTGGAAGAAGTTAAGCCTTTTTTTTTTTTTACTCTGTCATTAGGAGGTCTGCTGGGGTCATGGTTAAGGCACTCAGCTGCTGAGTGAAAGGTTGGTGGTTCAAACCCACCAGGTGCTCCATGGGAGAAAGATGAAGCAGTCACTTTCCATAAAGATGACAGCCTGGGAGACCCCATGGTGCAGTTCCACTCTGTCCTCTAGGGGCGCTGTGGGTCAGAATGGACTCCACGGCAGTGGGTGTGGTTTGGGCTTTTCTTCTGTGAAGAATGACAGCCTTGGAGACCCTGTGGGGCAGTTCCACTCTGTCTTATAGAGTCACCATGAGTCAGAATCAACTCAATAGTGGTGGGTTTTATGTGTCATTATTGTTATGAGTCTCTGGGTGGTGCAAAGAATGATTGAGCACTCTACTACTAGCTGAAAGGTTGGCAGTTCAAAGCCACTTGGAGGAACCTTGCAAGACAGGACTGGCTATCTACTTCCAAAAGGTTGCAGCCTTGCAGACCCTGTGGAGACGTTCTAGTCCCACATGCTGTGGTCTCTATGAGACTAACAACAAACAACAACATGTTACAGTTTGGGCTGGTTTGTGATAAGGGTTAGAGACAAGATGATTAATTGTTCATTAATTTCTCTCTCTTCCAGTGCTCTGTCTGGGACAGAGGATTCAGGCCCAAAAATGTAAGTGTTGCCTCAATCAGCCCTTTTGTGGTTAGCTGGGCTCGAGGAATACTCTAAAGCCCACGTGGATTCTGATTGGCTTCCCCATTCCAGTTGTCTCCGTTGTGTTCCCCTTGCTCACTCTGGTACCCCCAGAACCCTCAAACTCATCACACTTAGACCTGAATTTACCACCTCTGTCTCCGTTAGGCCGTTTGTCTATCAGAGACATCTCTTTCACTGAATGTCACTGCAGCAGGGGTGGAAAGTAAGGTGTCCTCACTGATTGCCCAATATCCTGTCTTATGTCAAATTAGGTGACATCACTAGGGAAGTGCAGGGGTGCAGACTGCACTGAGTGACACTGTCGGTGGGAGGGACACTAAAATGACTGTTTATAAAGTTTTGGGGCAGTGTTTCAGCAGATTTTTTTTTTTTTTTTTTACTTTTTTTTTTTTTTTTTTTACAAAAATATCCCTCTAGGTAGTTATAACAACAGAAATATATTTTGTCAGCCTAGTTTTCATGTATCAGTGTATCCACTAGGCTAAAA
>NW_006922276.1:47397-49591 GCF_000298275.1 Orycteropus afer afer | reverse complement strand
ATTGAGCTACAGGGGTGAGTTCAGTTTCAGATTTGAAAGGTGTCCATGGCCATAGTCTCAGAGGTCCCACCAGTCTCTACTAGACCAGTAGGCCTGGTCCCTTTTATGGTTTGGAGTTTTGTTCCACATTTTTCTCCTGCCCGTTCCAGGACCTCTTACTGTGATCCCTTTCAGAGTGGTCAGCAGTGGTAGCCGGGCACCATCTAGTTCTTCTGGCCCCAGGGTCACAGAGGCTGGGGTTCACATGGTTCCTTAGTCCTTTGCACTAACTGTTTCCTAGTGTCTTAGTAATTTACTTTTTGAACCTTTCAATACACTCCAGTCAGAGCTGTCATTATTGCCCAGTTACAATGACACTTCAGATCACGTGGTTTCATCTGCTCACGCTACCAGCACCCACTGTTGTTTGAGTTGTTGCTGGTGTTTTTATAGTTGCTGACTTTGTCGAATTTCCTGGTGTGTTAGCTACAATCGTGTGATAATTATTTGTGAAACCGTATCGATAACGTTTTTGAGAATGAAGGAGTCATTAAAGGAAAAGAAGGAGAAAAATCAAAAAGGCTCCTGCTCGGTTACTAATAATTCAATGCAGGAAACTGTGGGGGCCAGGAGTCAACAGCACTGCCTGTTTTCCCAATCTCACAAGTCTGCCACCTTGATGGTACACTCTTACTCTTTCAATTGCTCACTTGAATAGAAAAATATTTGGATTTTCTTTCTGCAAGTTGCTACCTACATCACGTTCTGGCTTTTACAAATATCTATCTTCACCATCATTGCCATGTTTAAGGCCATCGCTTCAGCCACTGGGTCATTGCATTGGGGGTCTTTTCCTGTTTCACTGGCCCTCTACTTTATCAAGCATCATATCCCTCTCCGGGGACCTGTCCCCCCTGAAACATGTCCGAAGTATGAGGGATGATGTCTCACCATCCTTTCTTCTAAGGGGCATTCCTGCGGCTTTGTTCGTTCTCCCGGCAGTCCATGATGTGGTCACTATTCTTTGCCAGCACCATAATTCAAATGCACCAATTCTTCTTCAGCCTTCCATACATACATACCTCCAACCCAAACGTGTCAGATTGAGCAGCCCTGACCTGTACAGACCTGCTTAACACTTTCATGAAAATGATTGATGTGGACACTGTCAAATATTAATGAAAAATGCATAAGCACATAAAAATAAATTATGGTACATGGTCTGAAGTATAAAGATGTAGAATTTGAAGATCTGATAATACTTGTGGTATATCATATATGTGTGATTTTTGAGAATGGGGAGCAATTACATGGTTGGTGCAGATAGTCGACTTGGAAATACAGAGAGAAAGAGGAACACATTCTGTTTTAAGGAATTAGCTCATGTGCTTGTGGGGGCTGGCAAGCTAAAATTCACAGGGCAGGCCGACAGAATGAGAATTAGGGTCAGAGTTGATTTGGCAGCCTTAAGCTCACAACCCGTAAGTGGCAGAGTGGAAACCCAGGCTTAATTTTGAGGTTCCAGTCTTAGGCAGAATCCTTCCTTCTATGGGAACCCTCAATTTGTGTTCAACTAATTGGGTGAGTTGTTAGTTGCCACTGAGTTGACACCAACTCATGACGACCCTGTGTGTCAGGATAGAACTGTGTCCCGTAGGGTTTTCAATGTCTGATCTTCAGAAGCAGATCATTAGACCTATCTACCAAGGTGCTTTTGTGTGGGTCCCAACAGCACACAACAGCGTATAATTTCTCCATGTCAGGTCAACTCAACCTGGCTCTGTTTCTCTTGCAGGGGACTTTCCCATTCCTACCATATCTGCTGTCCCAAGTTCTGTGGTCCCCTGGAATCAGACTGTGAAGGTTCTCTGTGGGGGAACTCCTGAGTCATACCTGTACCACCTGGAGCTTTTGAGAAACACGGAGTACCGGGTGGTCAATAAAATACTGGGATTTCAGAAGGAGGCAGCTGAATTCATCATTCACCGCATGGACGAAACCTCTTCAGGGCGTTACCACTGCCGATACAGGAACCAGAAAGGCTGGTCGGAGCACAGCAAAGCCCTGGATTTGGTAGTGACTGGTAAGGAGACATCAACATATCCAGCCCTCTGTTTTTAAAAAGAAAATTTAATAGACTTTATTCTTTAGCAATAGTTTGAGATTGACAGAAAAATTAGGATGATGGTATGGAAAGTTCTCATATACCTGGCAC
>NW_006922276.1:45899-47297 GCF_000298275.1 Orycteropus afer afer | reverse complement strand
TTGAGCCACCAGGCTTCTGGTTAGCAGTCAAGTGTCTTAGGCACTGCACTACCAGAGAGCTCCTATGGATTGAACAGTGTCTCTCAAAATATGTGTTGAAATCCTAACCCCTCTACCTATAACTATGATTCTGTTTAGAGAAAGAGGGTTTCTTTTGTTATGTCAGTGAGGTCACACCAGTGTAGGGTAGATCCTAACCCTGTTGTTATGTGCTGTCGAGTTGGCCCTGACTCATAGCAACCCCTCCTTGGTCGGGGTCGACTCGACGGCAAATAACAACAACAACAACATCATCATCACTACGGAAGTAGATTGCCCAACCTTCCTTCTGAGGAGTGGCTGGTGGGTTTGAACCTCTAGCTTTCTGGTTAGCAGTCAAGTGCCTTAGGCACTATGCTATCCTAATCACTTCTAAATAGACCCAGAGACACACAAGGGAAGAAGAACACCCTATGAAGATGGTTTACTAGCCAAGGAACGAAGGAATACCCAGGGCTAGCAACAAGGAAGGGCTCGACACAGCTGAGACCCTGGTTTGGATATTTACCCTGTGGAGCTGTGAGAAAATAGATCTCTGTTCTTTAAAGCTACTCACGTGTGCTCTTTGCATTACAGAAATAGTGTGTAACCAGGGATTCAGGAAAAATGAATGGAAACCATTAGGTGAAATACTTAAATTAAAAAAAAAAAATCACCCTATCAATATTCGAATATTGAGAAAAACTCAATTAGGGGTAAAAAATGTGAAGTAGCATAATCAATAATCGATTCAAGCTGATCTTGAAATAATGTCTATGGAATGGGTAGGAGGAGCCACTGTTTGTATACCGGTAGTGTTGTTGTTGTTGTTATGTGCTGTCGAGTCGGACCTGACTCACAGCGACCCCTCCTTGGGTTTCTGAGGCAGTATCAACATGGAAGTAGATTGCCCCATCTTCCATATTTTATTAAGTCATGAAGTCTTTCACTTGTTCATTTAGGAAGACATTCTACTAAGAAATACATGAATTTTAAAAAATAAGAAGTAGAACACTTTAACACCTCCCAAAATGATACAACTTATTTTAGGAAGTTGCAAGAGAAAGTTACTTGTCCAAGACCCCATAGACATTTTTTCCTTTTGTGGGATTGAAAACTGCTGGAATTGATAGAAGGCTCTCTGATGGTATAAAGGTGAAACTAAAGTCAATCCAGATGGCCCACACGGCACATGCAGCTAAGCCCCTGACTGCTCACAGCTCACTATGGGTCAGAATCAACTCGATGGCAGTGAGTTAGGTTTTTGAGTTTGCTAAGTCCAGGCAGCATAGTGGCTAAGACACTTGCCTGCTGACCAGACGGCTGGCGGTTCAAACCCACCAGCCACTCCTCGGAAGGAAGGTTGGGCAATCCTACTTC
>NW_006922276.1:5786-11242 GCF_000298275.1 Orycteropus afer afer | reverse complement strand
TTTGGGTCCTACCACCACTATCTGGCTCTTTTCTGTAACATTGCATTCTGTTGTCCACAGAGTTGTTCTGAGTCAGACCTGATACAATGGCACCTAACAGCAACACCATTGGTTACGTGTTTCTTTGTTCGACATGTTCCTTTTGTCTTTATTCGTCCAGCCACAGTCCCAATACCCAACAGTTCCTTCACTAGGAGCTAATCCTGTAGTTCCAGCAATGAGGGTCTGTCTCCTGCGGTTGCTTCCTAGCTAGAGGGTGAACTAGACAGGCCCCGGGGTGGCACCAATGGTTGGCACCAACCACTAATGTAAAGCTTGGTGGTTCCACCTGTTGAGAGGAAAACTAACCACAGACATTGTACATTGAGTGTGTGGTTTATCAACTAAACCAAATATTAACCAGCCAGAGCCTAACAGAAATGGCCCAATAGCAGTGTAATTCTGTCGTCTTCTGGGAGAAAAGATAGCCATGCTAAAAAACCAAAACCAAACTCACTGCTGTCGAGTGGAATCCAACTCATAGCGACCCCTCCTTGGGTTTCTGAGGCGGTATCTCTACGGAAGTAGATTGCCCAACCGCCAGCCTTCTGGTTAGCAGTCAAGTGCCTTAGACACTATACTACTAGAGCTCCTCTACACATTAAAAAAAAAAAAAAAAAAAAAACTCACTGCCCTCTATCTCTCTATCTATCTATCTAACAAGGATATATATATATAACAAGGAGCTCTGGTGGTATAGTGCCTAAGGCCTTTGACTGCTAATCAGAAGGTTGGTGGTTCAAACCCACCAACCGCACCATGGAAGGAAGATGGGGCAATCTGCTTTTGCAAAGATTTACCACCTTGGAAACTCAGTCAGGGTTGCTACGAGTCAGAATCGACTTGATGGTTTATCAAAGAAAACAAAAGAAGCAAATATATAAAACCAAAAATTATTGATGGTTACCATGGACGGAAGGGAGGGGATAAGGGGTAGTTTTTGCTTGGTGGGCACTGAGTTTGTGTTAAAGGTGGTGAGATGTTTTGGGAAAAGATAGAGATAATTGTGCCACAAGATGAAAAATGTTATCAATGTCTTTAAATCGTAAATGTGGAAGGTGTTGTCCTTTTCCACCCCAATTTCTTTTTTTAATGGCAAATGTGAAGATTGCAGCCAAGGAAACCCTATGGAGTGGTTGTGGCCTGTGACACAATGAGTGACCATGAGCTAGAACCAACTTGAAGGCAATGGCAGGAATTTAGTACAAGGAGGACCCTCAACTGTGACCTCCCAAGGCACACGGTCAAGGGGGGGCCTCTGGTCTCAAGGATCCTTTTATTCTGCTGTGCCCGTGTCTCTGAGCATCTTAATGCCAAGGTATTTGCCGTCTCCACCTCATTAGGGGTGTTGTGAGCTGTCGGGGAGGAACCCTGACTCACGGTGACCTTCCGTCCCATGGAACCAAACTTTGCCTGGCCTGCATCATCCTCGCACTAGCCGGCGTGTTCGAGTCCTGAATTTCAGCCGTGGTGCTTGTCCATCTCACTGAGAATCACCCTCGTGGACTCCTTGGCCCTCTACTTCACCACACATGACGTCCTCCTCCAGTGACTGATCACTCCTGATGATGTGTCCGAGGCAAGAGGGTCAGACAATGTTCTGATCCGATCCACAGGGGGAGGGACTCACCAGCTGGTGCCGCCACGGTGCGGAAGGGGTGTGGCACCTTGTGGCACCGGGACAGCAATCCTACTGATGCCACTCGAACTTCCAAGGCTGTGATCTTGACAGAGTGGGCTGCCTGCTTTTTCCTGAGGAGCAGCTAGTGCCTTCACACTGAGGATGTTTTGGTTAGCAGCCAAGCACTTAATCACTGCACCACCAGGGTTCCTTAGGTCAGACACAAAACCCAAAAACCAAACTCACTGCCATTGAGTCGGTCCCGACTCTTGGTCGGGCCTGCTAACCAGAAGGCTGGTGGTTCAAACCCACCAGCCACTCCTCGGAAGGAAAGTTGGGCAATCTACTTCGGTAGAGATACCACCTCAGAAACCCAAGGAGGAATCATTATGACCTTATTAACATAACAAAGAAAACCCTGCTCCAAAGGGGATCCCAACCACAGGTAGATGGGTTCGATTCCAACTCATATTTGGGGGACCACAGTTTAATCTACAATGGACACCCACATTTTGTGAAGAGAATTGTGCTAGGGAGGACCACCCAGATTTTTTTTTTTTCAGTAATATTTTATTGTATTCAAGGTGAAAGGTGACACAGCAAATTCGGTTCCCACTTAACACTTTCTACATAGATTACTCAATGATATTGTTACATGGCTCACAATATATCACCATTCTCGGTCATTCCTTTCTGGTTGTACTGTTTCCAGTGCTCTAGTTTCCCTGCACCTGACCTTCTCATCTTTGCTGAAGAGTCATTGTTGACCACTTGGTCTGATACAGATGATTTTTTCAAAAGATCTCAGTACTCACAGGTAATAGATAGTCTTTACTTTATGAGCCAATCTTCTTTCACTAGAAGGTGACCCCAAGGGATAATTTCAGTTTCAGTTAAAAGAGTAGCTCAGGGTTGATAGTTTCAGGGCATCCTCTAGTCTTAGCTGGTCCTGTAAGTCTGGACTTTTCATGAATTGATGTTCTGTTCCACACTTGTCCCCGCTTCTATCACACTCCATTTACTGTGGCCCTCATCAGAATGGTCGGTAGCAGTAGCTGGGCACCATCTAGTTCTTCTGGTCTCAGGGTAGATGAGGTCAAGGACCATTTGCTTGACTACTAACCAGAAGGCTGGTGGTTCAAACCACCCAGAAGTGCTGTGGAAGAAAGGGCTAGTGATCTGTAAAGATTATAGCCCAGAAAACCTGATGGGGGTCACCATATGTCACAATCCACTCCCCACCTAACAACTACAACATACCTGGGATTAGGAGTCCCTGAGTGGCATGAAGAGTTCATTGCTTGACTATCAGCCAAAAGGTTGGGGGTTCAAAATCACCCAGAGACCCCTTGGAAGAAAATCCTATAGATGTTCTTCTGAAAGATCAAACCAAAAAAACCAAACTCACTGAAAGATCACAGCTGTTGAAAACCTAAAGAGCAGTTCTATGCTGACACACACTAATCAGAAGCCACTTGATGCAACAGGTTTGGTTTTGGGTTTGAGGGGACTGACACGAGTGTGACTCTCCTTTCTTGCAAGGTTCTCCTGAAGGTCATGTGCCAGGCATCTAAAATACATTATATCGTTTCAACGGTCAAATTTCCCTTTATGGATGATATTATCATGACTGGGGACATTTTAGAGATTAGAACCTTGACTTTAGGAAAGGGGACACTACTTCCTCAAAGTCACCCATTTAGACTCCACCCCTCGTCTCAACAGCTGGAAAGACCCAGACCACAGAGAGATGCTGTTCCTTTTTCAGTGACACGGATGACAAGAAACCTGTGAGTGTACATTGGTCTCCCGCAGGTCATCGCCCTCCATTTCTCTGCACCTCGGGGTCTGGTGGAAACAACGGGATGGTGTCCAGGTTCATTACACTGCTGTTCCTCAGTGAGTTCCAAGAGGGGCCAAGGGAGAAGGAAGCATTAACCCCAAGAACAAGAGATGGGCGGTGTGGTGAGGGGCCAGAGAGGGGATGAGCTTACCAACAGGACTCATCTCTTCCAGGGCTGTGTCTGGACATAACGGGCGTGTTTCATGAGAGTGAGTACTTTCTACCCCCAAGAACTCCTTGCTCCTTTTTCTACCCCTTCCCCTAGTGCATAGGGCCCTGGGTGGCACAAATCATTTGTCCTTGATGGCTAACCTAAAGGAGTGGGTTCAAAGCCATCCAGTGGTGCCAGACAAGAAGGACAGGAGATATGCTTCCATGGAGACTAACCCCCAAAAAACAAAACCATTGCCCTTGAGTTAATTCTGACTCATAGAGACTTTCTAGGACAGAGCAAAACTGCACCATTGGGTTTCCAAGCCTGTAATATTGATGGAAGCAGGCTGCCATGGTTTTCTGTTCTCTGTAAAGAATATAACCTTGGAAACCCTATGAGGCAGTTCTACTCTGTCCTAGAGGGTCACAGGGAGTCAGGATTGACTCAACGACACAACAACAGCTATCTTCTTGGTTCCTCCTCTTCAGGAGGACAAAGGTGACCACTTCACAGGAGGACACTCAGTAACTCAGGTTCCAGTTGCTTTCCAGTGACCCTCCCCAGACCTACCATCCGCATTGTTCCAAGATCTATAATCCCTCTGTATCAGCCTGTGACCATTGAGTGCCAGGCACCTCACGAGGTGGACCTGTGGCGTCTGGAGAAAGAAGGAAGCTCTCAGTTCAGACACCGAAAGTCGCCAGCAAGTCCACGGAGTGGGGTGAATTTTACCACCTCATCCGTGACACCGGGCACTGTGGGAAGGTACTGCTGTCGGTGCAACAGGCAGGTATCCTGGTTGGACTGCAGTCAATCCGTGCAGCTGGAGGTGGCAGGTGAGTGAGACACCCAGCAACACCTCCAAGCTTTGAGCACTGTACTTTTTTTCTTTTTTCTGATCTGTCACTGAGTTTTCAGTGAAGGTTTGCACAGCAGTTTAGGTTCCCACAACAATTGCTACACAAATTGTTCAGTGGCCTTGGCCACATTCTTCACAAAGCATGAATAGTCATGACTAGTCTCAGTATTTCCTTTCTGGTTGTTCCATGTCCATCAGTCTAGTTTCCCTGCCCCTTCATATTCTCACCTTTGTCTTCAAGTCACTGTGACTGTTTGGTCTCATAGGGTGATTTTTTAAAGAAACACAGTACTTACGAGTAATAGTCATTAATTTTTTAAATTCAATCTGTTATTTTGCTACAAGATGGCTTCATGCCCCATCGTGATTCCAAGGCTGTAAATTGACTGCCACATGCTTCTCCCACAGAGCAGTTAGTGGTTCACATCACTGACCTTTCAACGAGCAGCCTAATCCTTAACCACTGTGCCACCAGGGCTCTTTCAGGAAAGAGAGGAGGAGGAAAGGAAGGGGCATGACGGTAGAGAGCAGGAGGGAGGGAGGGAGAGAGAACGGAGAAGTCACTCGCCCCCAGAGATGAAGCTCAGTTCTATCTTTTCATAACAATAAACTGGGGCAAGTTGTTTAAGTCTCTGTACCTCAGTTTCTTCAGCTGTGACATGGAGAGACAGCTAAGTTAGTTTTATTAATACATTGTGGTAAACTATCTATAAAGGCACCTGGTGAAACAGTTAAGTGCTGGGCTAGTAATGAAAACGTTGGTGGTTCGAACCCCCTTCCATGAAGATGACCGGAGAAAGTCTACTGTTATGTAGGGTCACAATGAGTCCCAACTGAACTGAGGACACTCAACAACAGCACGTACACAACATGAAATGCACTCTTCTAATCACCTGTTGATTGTATTGTGCTTGGAAATATACGTAACAATACATATGCC
>NW_006922276.1:4889-5686 GCF_000298275.1 Orycteropus afer afer | reverse complement strand
GCTGAGTTTGTTTTTTTGGTTTATATGTTACACATATTATTTCCTTATTTGTATTAATGTCACAAGGTTTCCTTTATATATGGTATCAATTGCAACTCACAACACTTTGATTTGTAGACACTCATTGCAAATACTTATAACTCTGTGTTCTTGTATTTCCATTTACAAGCTCTCACAAACACCAACACAGTATTTTCATCTTTCTTGCCAAACTCCTTTTTTCAGATTAGCTAATTTATCAGTGTTAAATATATATATTTTAATGTTGTAAAGGTAGTTGTTTATTTTTTTTTTCCAGGTGGAAAACCACTGAGAAAAACAGAAGTTATTAAATAAACCACCCAAAGATCAAATGCCACCGTAATACCTTTATTCAAGGTGAAATTCGAAAGCACTCAGGTTGTGGGAGGCTGTGGTCTACAGTGGGAGCCCTGACTCCATTTTGAGTCTTGACACAAGTTCAGATGCCATTTGAGTCATTTCTGACCTTGAACCAGCATTGTGGCCATGCTTAGACAAGTTCCAGGACAACCCTAGGGAGGGGCAGTTTGTCCTCAGGATTAGTGTGGTTGAAACTAGATTATGCTCACACAAAGAACCAGGGAACTTGCCCGGGTGTGTCCTTATCTAATTTAAATTACGGTTAGGGTCCAGGTATTTTCTTGTAGCCACCTTGTGGCCATGACTCACGATGCCAGTTCATGAATCATCCAGACCAGCACCTAGCCAGGTCGTCAAGGCCCAGAGCCAACCCTGTGACTCTTTTTAGTCTTCAATTTTGTATGTATCCCAATCAC
>NW_006922276.1:0-3186 GCF_000298275.1 Orycteropus afer afer | reverse complement strand
TCTCCCCAACTTCTCCATGTCCGATTCAGTAACACTATCAAGTGGTGGGCCATTCCAGCTATGCTTTTAAACCTTCCTGAGTGTACAGCTCGGTGGCATTAAGCACGCCCACCACATTGTGTAACCATCACCTCTATCTATTTCCAGAAATGCTGTACCCATTAAACAAGGGCACCCCCATCACCCACCCACCCTCAGCCTCTGGTAACCTCCACTCTCTGTCTATGAATTTGCCTATTCCCTGTTTTTCATATAAATCCATTTATATGAAATCTTAGACTATTTGTTCTTTTGTGTCTTGCTCTTTTCAGTTAGCATAGTGTTTCCAAGGTCCGTCCATGTTGTAGCACCTATCAGAACTGCATTCCTTTTCATGACTGAATAATATTCCATTGTGTAGATAGGCTATATTTTGTTTCTCTATTATCTGTTGATGGACACTAGGGTTGTTTCCACCTTTTGGCTACTGTGAATAATGTTGCAATGAACATTGGTGGAGTGCCTGGTTTTATTTCTTCTGGGTACCTATCTAGGAGAGAAACTGTTGAGTCAGGAGGTAATTCTATATGGAAGTTCTTTTCTTTTTGTAATTTTTATTGCAATTTGGGTGAAAGTTTACAGAGCAAATTTATTTTCCATACAGCAGTTCACACACACTTTGTCTCGTGACATTGACTGCAATTCCCCACAGTATAACAGCTCTCTTCCCACTTCCTCCCTGTAGTTACCTCTTTCCTGTGTCCTTACCTCCCAGGCACCCCTGCCCCCTGAGCTATCTCCCTGTGCAAACATTGCCCGTCTGGTCTCCCATGACTGATCGTTTTAAGGAGTGTATCTACCTGATGTAAATGCTAATCCCATGTGCCTGGCTATTGTTTGGCTAGAAACCATGGGAATAAGTTCAATTCCAGACCTGGAATGAATTCCATAACGTTCAAGGGTGTTACCAGGCTCTATCAGACCAGTAAACCTGGTCTTTTTTTTTTTTTTTTTTTTATGATTTTGAGTTTTGTTCCACTATTTGTAAGTTCTTGAGGAATTATGAAAATTAAACACATTAATACTACAAACAGTGCCTGGCACCTAGCACGACGCTACACATTTGTTAAGTAACTAAATTGTGGGATTCCAGTCACCTCATTTTTGCTCTTCATCCCGAATTGTGAGCATGGGAGAATAGTGTAGAATCCTTAGGTGGGGTGATTTTGCTCACCAGGGAACATCCAGCAACACCTGGAGATGTTGGTCGTCACCACTGGGAGCTAGGGGTGCTGCCAGCTTCTCGCAGGTAGAGGGAAGAGTTGTTGCTACACATCCTACAATGCCAGGATGCCCCAGTTATGGGGTGAATTGTGACCCCAAAAACTATGTTGAAGTCCTAACAGTGGTGTCACTGGCTCTGATCTTGTTTGGGAATAGGGTCTTTGAAGATGTTGTCAGCTAAGTTAACAGATCCTAATCCCAAGGAAGGAGCCTTCATGGAACAACAGTCAAGCACTCATCTATTAACCCAAAGTTAGCGGTTTGAACCCACATAGCAGCTCACGGCTGCTTGCCTTGACTAAAGAAGACAGCTAAGAAACCCCTGTGGGGCCATTCCACTCTGTCACATGGGGCTGCTGAGTTGGCAATGAACTTGACAGCATCTAACAACAACCCCATCTGAGTAAAACCACAAAAACCAAACTCACTGCCATCGAGTCAAATCTGACTCATAGTCACCTCTCCTTGGGTTTCCGAGGCGGTATTACTATGGGACCAGATTGCCCAATCTTCCTTCCGAGGAGTGGCTGGTGGGTTTGAACCACCAGCCTTCTGGTTAGCAGTCAAGTGTCTTAGGCACTATGCCACCAGAGCTCCTATCTGGGTGGTGCCCTTATAAGAAGAGAAGAGACACAGAGAGACCGACCGAGGGAAGAAGGCCACGTGATGGTGGAGTCAGGCTACAGCTGCAGCCAAGGACACGTGGGGCACCAGCAGTAGAGAGACAAGGAAGGACCTCCCCTAGAGCTTCTGAGAGATCACGGCCTGCCAACATCCTGAACACAGACTTCTAGTTCCAGAGCTCTGAGAGAACACATGTCTGTGCTTATAGGACCCCCAGCGCTGTGATGTTTTGTCATGGCAGCCCTCCAAAGACAACAAATTGTATTGTTGTTACTGGGAGCTGCTGTCAAGCCAAGTGCCACTTCCGACTCACGGGCACCCCATGTGTGCAGAATAGAACTGCTCCACAGGGACCCTCGCCAGCAGGTCACTGGGCCTTCCTTCCAAAGAACCTGAGGATGGGTTCGAACCACCAAGCTTTCGCCTAGTGGCCAAGAGCTTCATGAACCATGTGTGCCACCCAAGGACCCTACAACAACAAATCACCTGCCCCAGATATTAATAGTGCCGGAGCTGAGAAACCTTGAACTAGTGGGGATCTCCCTTCCAAACCTGAAATGTTCTTTTCTAGACGTTTTCAAGGAGAAGTTGTCCCTCTCTGCCTGGCCTAGGACGAGCATAGGAAGGAACGTGACCCTTGAGTGCTCCTTCGCGGCTGGTTTAGACAGAATAGCTCTGTCTAAGGATGGTGACATCAGGGAGACTTGGAAGGTCGACATGTCACTTTCGATTAATTTCTCCATCGCAGACAAAGGGACCTACCAATGTTACGGGTCTCGCTCTAAGCTTCCATACGTGTGGTCAGTCCTCAGCAACCTCTTGGAGGTCAACGTTACAGGTAAGAGGATACCCCATTCAACTCTCAAGCCCCAAACAAGCTGCTTGGGGTCCTTTTGTCAGAAAACCCCAGGGGGAAGGGAATAAAGGGGCTGAGGGAGGCAGAAGGGGACGCGTCAGTGACACGGGAGCAGAGATGCAGCCTCATGTCCTCGTTGCAACCGTTTCCACCAAAATTGTTGTCAGTGGCCATCGAGTTGGTCCCTGATTTGTGGTGATTCCAAGCACGATGGAATGACACATACACACGTCGTTTGACGTCGTTCAGGTGACGTCCAACCACACATACATCCATGGTCCCATCCAAGACCAAAAGCCAAACCCATTGCTGTCAACCCTTTTCTCACTCACAGCAATCCTATAGAACAGGGCAGAACTGCCCCCAGAGAGTCGCCAAGGAGGTATGTTTACGGAAGCAGATGGCTACAACTTTCTCCCATGGAGTAGCTGCGGAGTTTGAAC
>NW_006922275.1:1222522-1223094 GCF_000298275.1 Orycteropus afer afer | reverse complement strand
CAATTTACACCAATAGATACACATATTAAAACATTTTGAAAAAAGATAAAATTAACACCTTAACCCAACATCTCAAATAATTAGGAAAAGAGCTGGAAAAAGAGCTCAGAGCCACCAAAGGGGGGGAATGCTAAACATATGAGCATATGTCAATGAAATAGAAAACAGATAGAAAATAGTCAACAAGAAAAGAAAATGTTTCTTTGAAAAGATTAATGAAATCAACAAACCACTGGCAAACTTAGCAAAGGAAAAAAAGAAGATGCTCATAACATGAATAAAAATTGAAAAGGGTGATGTCATAGCAGAGCTAACAGAAATAAAAAGAATAATTTCAGGATACTATGAAGAACTGTGGGGATCTCTGGTAGTGTAGTTCCTAAGGCACTTGACTGCTAACCAGAAGGGTGGCAATTCAAACCCATGAGCCACTCCTCAGAAGGAAGATGAGGCAATCTACTGTAGTGACACTGCCTTGGAAACCCAAAGAGGGGTCGCTATGAGTCGGGTCTGTTTCGACAGCACATAACAACAACAACAATATGAAAAACTGTCCTCCAAAAAATTTGAAA
>NW_006922275.1:1220594-1221698 GCF_000298275.1 Orycteropus afer afer | reverse complement strand
AGACAAGGATGCTCTCTCTATATATTTGTATTCAACATTGTATTGGAAGTCATATCCAGGGCAATAAGACAAAAAAGGGAAATCAAAGGCATCCACATTGATAGGGAAGAAGTAAAACTATCTCTATCTGTAGATGATATGATCCTATACAAAGAAAACCCAAGAGATTCAGCAAGAAAACTACTGAAACTTATCAAAAGATTAAACATAGTGGCAGGATACAAAATCAACATACAAAAATCTGTTGTATTCCTCTACACCAGAAAACAGGTCTCTGAAAAGGAAATAAATTCCATTTACAACAGCTATTGATAACTATCAAAAAGATAAAATACTTGGGAGCAAATCTTACCAGGAACACAAAATAACTGTTCAAAGAAAACTACAAAACACTACTTCAAGAAACTGTGAGAGATCTATATAAATGGAAAAACATACCATGCTCCTGGATAGGAAGATTGAATATTGTGAAAATGTCAACATTATGCAAAGCAATCTGTACATTCAATGCAATCTCCATATTCCATCAACATCTTTAAAGACGTGGAAAAATCTATCATTAATTTTATATGGAAAGGAAAGAGACTTCAAATAAGCAAAACACTGCTGAATGAGAAAAACAAACTGGGAGGTCTGAACTTCCTAGGTCTCAAAACCTGCTATACAGCCACAGTTGTCAAAACAGCTTGATATTGGTACGACAGACACACAGACCAGAGGAATAGAATTGAGAACTAAGAAAAATGCTCCATCGACCTATGGTCAGCTGATCTTTGACAAAGGGCCAAAATCTTAAATGGGGAAGAGATAGTCTTTTTCAAATGGTGCTGGCAAAACTTGATATCCATTTTCAGAAAAATTAAATGAGATCCATACCTTACAGCATACACAAAAACTAACTGCAGATGGGTCAAAAATTTAAATGTGAAACTTAAAACTACAAAGCTTGTCAAAGAAAAAAAAAAATATATGGGCAAACTTAGAAGACCTAATTTTTGACATGAATAGACTATCAAGCATAACCCAAGAGACACAAACAGTAGAAGATAAATTGGATAATTAGCACCTTCTAAAATTTAAATTCCTATGTGCATCTAAAATCTT
>NW_006922275.1:1217779-1218969 GCF_000298275.1 Orycteropus afer afer | reverse complement strand
AGCTTCCAAGTTAATTATATGGGGAAATAGAGCTTTTTAACAAATTATTTAAAATTAATCTGATATGTCCATGAGGAAAAAGAAAAGGAAGAAGCTGTAAAAATGGGCAAAAAAAAAGAAAAAAAACAAGAAAAATAAATATATGAAAAACTGCTTAATACTTTTAATCATCAGGAAAGTGCGTGCAAAAAACACAATGAGATACTATTTCATTCTCAATAAAATGGCTAAAGTTTTAAAGGAAAATTAAATTAATGACATTAAAATTTGTTGAATATGTATATGCAGAAATTAAAATTCACATAATTAGTAATAGGAGTGTAAGATAATGAGATCACATTGGAGAACTGTTAGTCAACTTATAAAATTAAACAAAATTTTCCTGCATCCCATCAGTTCCATACTTGGGTATATTTACTACTTCCTCAAGATAAATAAGGATGCATGTTCAGAAAGGGACTTATACAACAATGATATAGCACCATTATTTATAATAGGGAAAAAAATAGAAATGTCCATCAACAAGTAAATATAATTTATAGATATATATATAATAGAATATTAGTTACAAGTATATAATAATAATAATAATAATAATAATAATAATAATAATAATAAACTACCAGTGCAATGACATAAATGATTCTCAGACATGTAATATAAAGCAAAAATAGCAAAACACAAGAGTATATACAGTATTAATCGATTTAGATGAAATTCAAGGACCAACAAAATGAATCTATTATGAAAGAGATCACAAAGATACTGGTTGAGAATTTGGGTTGAAGAGATATTACCTGAAAAAGTATAAAAAGAAACTTGTGGGAGTTAAAAAAAAAAAAAAAATCTATCATGATATAAGTTGTATTTACCAGGGAATATAAATTGTCATTTAATTTATATTTGTGTCATTCCTTTAACTGAACACCTAAATCTCTCTTGTATTTTAATTTTATCACAATAATATATTATATAAATATAGGTATATATGAATATATTATATTCATATTCATACATATGTACAGTTGACTATTGAAAAACAGGAGTTTGAACTGTGTGGGTCTACTTTTGTGTGAATTTTTTTCAAGGTATGGATCTTGGAGAAATTCAAGCTAATAGACACCACCTGAGAGGAAATAACAGAAGCCAACTTGATGGAGTTGAGTGCTTCACAACCAGTGCAGGAAGAT
>NW_006922275.1:1205703-1214526 GCF_000298275.1 Orycteropus afer afer | reverse complement strand
TACTAGATGTGATATCTGTCTTCAGGTAATGGTTCCTTCTGACTACGTGTCGAAAGCAGATATGACAAAATCTGGCCTTTCATGCTTCCGAGGAGTATTCTGGTTGCACTTCTTCCTGGGCAGATTTGTTCATTTGTCTGGAAGTCGATGGTATTTTCAATATGCTTCACCAAAACCACAATTCACAAGCCATCAACTCTTCTTAGATTTTTCTTATTCATAGTCTAGCTCTCACCTGCATATGAAGCAATTGAAAGTACCATGGCTTGAGTTTGGTGCACGTTAGTTTCAAAGTGACAATTTTGTTCTCCAACACTTTAAAGAGGTCTTTTGCAGTAGAATTATCCACTGCAATATGACTTCTGATTTTTTGACTGCTACTTCCATGGGTGTTGACTGTGGATCCAAGAAAAATGAAATCCTTGACAATTCAATCTTTTCTCCATTTATCCTGATCTTCCTTATTAGACCAGAAGTGAGACTTTTCCTTTTGTTTATGTTTATCTTCATACTGCAGATTGTAGCCTCTGATCTTCATTAGTAGTGCTTCAAGTCGTCTTCACTTTCAGCAAGCAAAGTTGTGTCATTCACATATCACATGTTGTTAATGAGTTGTCCTCCCATCTTGATATTGTATTCTTCATATGGTCCAGCTCCTTGGATTATTTGCTCAGCATACCAATTGGATAAGTATGGTGAAAGGATACAACCCTGACACACACCATGGCTGATCTGAAACCCTTGTTCTGTTTGAACAACAGCTGCTTGGTAGTGTACAGGTTCCTCATGAGCACAGTTAAGTATTCTGGAATTACTATTCTTCACAATGTTATCCGTAATTTGTTATGATCCATATAATCAAATGCCTTTGCATAGTCAATAAAATACAGGTAAGTATCTTTCTGATATTTGCTTTCAACCAAGATCCATCTGTCATCAGTATTGTTATCCCTTGTTCTATGTTCTGTTCTGATTCCAGTTTGAATTTCTGGAAGTTCCCTGCCAATATACTGCTGTACCTCTTTTTGAATTTTCTTCAGAAAAATTTTACTTGTGTGTGATATTAATGTTATTGCTTGAAAATTTCTATGTTCCCTTGGATCATCTTCCTTTGGAAATAACACAAATAACGACTTCTTCTAGTCAGTTGGCCATGTAGCTCTCTTCCAATTTCTTGGCATAAAAGAGTAGGCACCTCCAGTGCTGCAACCCTTTGTTGAAACATCTCAGTCAGTCTGCATTACCTCAATTCCTCAATGTGTATTCCCTCAATTCCTGGAGGGTTTTTTTTTTTTTTTTTTTTTTTTACCAATTCCTTCAGTGCAGGTTGGACTTATTTCTTGAACACCATTGATTCTTGATCATAAGCTACCTCTTGAAATAGCTGAATATTGACCAATTCTTTTTCATACAGTGACTGTGTACTCCTTCCATCTTCTTTTGATGCTTCTTGCATCATTCACTGTTTTGCCCATAGAAACTTTTAGTATTGTAATTTGAGGCTTGAATTTTTTTCTTCAGTTCCTTCAGCTTGAGAAATGCTGAGAGTGTTCTTCCCTTTTGATTTTCTAACTCCAGCTCTTTGCACATTTCATTCTACTAATTTACTTTGTCTTCTCAAGCTGCTCTTGAAATATTTTATTCAACTCTTTTATTTCAGCATTTCTTCCATTCACTTTATATGCTTTACATTGAATAGCAACTTTCAGAGTCTTTTCCAACATCTATTCTGTTCTTTTGTTCATTTTCTGTCTGTTTAATGATCGTTTGCTTCTTCATGTATGATGTTCTTGATTTTTTGAAGATCCCACAATTCTTTGGGTCTTTGGTCACTGGTAGTCAATGAGTCAAATGTATTCTTCAGATAATCTCTAAATTCAGGTGGAATATAATCAAGGTCATGTTTTGGCTCTTGTGGACTTTTTTCAATTTGCTTCATCTTCAGCTTGAAATGAGCTTTGGTGGTGTAGTGCCTAAGCATTTGACTGCTAACTGGAAGATTGGCTGTCCAAACTCACCAGCCACTCTGTGAAAAGAAGACTGGACAATCTATTTCCATGAAGAATTACTGCCTTGGAAACCCAAAGGGAGTCACTATGAGTTGAAATTGACTCTATGGCAGTGAGTTTGGCTTGGTTTTGGTTTTCAGCTTGAAGTTGCAAATGAGCAATTGATGGTCTTTTCCTCAGTCAGCTCCTGACCTTGTTTTTGACTGATGATATTTAGCTTCTCCATTGCCTCTTATCACAGATTTATTCAATCTAATTTGTATGTATTACACCTGGTGAAGTCCCTGTGTACAGCCACCATTTATATTGTTGATAAAAGGTGTTTACAATGAGTAAGTCATTGGGTCTTGCAAAATTCTCCCATTTAATCTCCAGCATCATTTCAGTCACCAAGGTTATATTTTCCAATTATTGATGCTTGTTCTTTATTACCAACTTTTGCATTGCAATCACCAGTAAAATCAATACATCCTGATTGCATATTTGGTGAATTTTAGATGGGGAAAATTGGTAAAATCTTCAATTTTTTCATCTTTGGCTTTAGTGGTTGGTGTGTAAATTTGAATGATAATTGTATTAACTGGTCTTCTTTGTGGGTGTATGGATATTATCCTACCACTGACTGTATTATACTTCAGAATCGATCTTGAAATATTCATTTGATAATGAATGAGATGCCAATCCTTTTCTATTTGTCATTCCTGGAAGAGAATACTGTGTGATTGCAGGATTCAACATGGTCAATACCTATCCATTTTGGGTCACTAATGCCTGATATCTTTATGTGTTTCATTTCTTTTTTGACAACTTCCAATTTTCCTAGATTCATACTTTGTACATTACACATTCCAATTATTAATGAAAATGTGTAGCTGTGTCTTTCCATTTTGAGTCTTGTCTCATCAGCAAATGAAAGTCCCAAAAGCTTTAATCCATCCACCACAGTATGAATGACTCTACTTTCGAGCCAGCTCTTCCCCAGTTATATTTTGAGTGACTTTCAACCTAAGGGGCTCATCTTCTGGCACTATATCACACAATGTTTCACAGCTATTTATAAAGTTTTCAGTAATATATCAAATGATGCTTCAGTGCTATTCATATAGTTTTCAGTGACCAGTTTTTTTGAGAAGTGAATGACCCTCTCTTTCTTCCATTTCAGTCTTAGTCTGGAAGCTCTGTTGAAATCTATTTGTCATGGATGTCACCCTGCTGGTATTTGAAATACCAGTTGCATAGCCTTCAGCCTCATAGCAACAAGCAAGCCACAACAATACGACAAACTGATAGATGATTGGTGTGAGACATTTTTAGAGAAACACAAAATTGAAAATGTCAGACAGAAATTACAACATGTTTACACAAAGTTACATCAAGTGTGCTTACCTCTCCTGTCTACCCTTCCACCTCCTACACCACTTCCACCTGTGCTACCCCTGAAATAGCCTGACCAACCCTTTCTCTTCCTCCTCCTCCTCAGCCTATTTAACACAAAGACAACAAGGCTGAAGATGTTTATGATGATCCACTTCCACCTTGTGAACAGTAAATTATTATCATACCATATAGGTAATAAACTTATCTGTTGTGTATGTAAGTGGTTATCTTCATGAGAAACCTAATAATGGTATGGCAAGAACTGTCTTAATTGGCCACTTATGTTATTAGCTAAGTTTCTGGTCAACAGGAGGCAACCAGTAGTTAAGTTTTTGGAGAGCCAAAAGTTATATAAGGACTTTTGACTATATAGAAGGTGGGTGTTCCTAATGTCTGCATTTCCAGGGGTCATCTATAGTATATGTAAAAAAAATAACAATAAGAGATTTATATTATCAGTGAATTCCTAATTCTTATAACAATGCAAAGTATTTCCACAGAGTGGCTGGTGAGTTTGAACCATCAACCTTCTGGTTAGCAGTCTGTTAGCAGTCATAGTGCCTATGGCAATATGCCACCAGAGCTCCTTAAATTTCATTTAAATATTGTAATTTTAAAACTATCTACTTGAAACATATTTATTGAATAAAGTTTTAGCATTCTGGATAAAATAGGATACATACTTGCGGAGAGTTATTACTATTATTATTTATACTACAGAATTTTGGCTAATTACATATAAAATGCTCTGATGCAATCATTTCATTTTGCTACTGATGTATAATTTTAAGATAATTTAGTACTTTATAAAGTACTAAAATACTATGAAAAGAGAAATGATATCTATGTTAAAGGGTTTTCTTCTCAATGTGCTAAAACTTAACTTTGAGACCATTTATATTATTTTGAGAATCTCAGTAGAAAATTCTCACAAATCCCAACCATGAGAAAAAAGATGAACTCTGAGGCAGCATTTTTAGCATATAATCTCTAGCACTTTGATGGTAAAGTCTGCAATATTGTAGAACAAGTTTTATGATGGAGACTAGAATATAATAAGCCAACAAAATAACAAAAAGAAAACTAGTGATAATTTTCTTAAGTAGTATTTGTTACCATTGCTGAATATATAGAAGCAGCAGTCAAGAAATCAAATGACATATTGATTGGACAAATCTTCTGTAGACCCACACACACACAAAAAAGATGTCACTTTGAGGACTGAGGTGAGGCTCATCCAAGCTATGGTATTTTCCATCTCCTCATATGTGTGAGAAAGATGGACAATGAATAAGAAAGACTAAAGAAGAAATTATACACCTGGATTATACTATTTTGAAGAATATTGTATATACCATGGACTGCTGTAAGAAAAAAAAAAATCTGTTTGGAATAAGTATAGCCAAATACCTATTTGGAAGCATGAATGACAAGACAAGACTTCATCTCACAAACCTGAACATACTATCAGGAGGGACCAGTCCTTGGAGAAGGATATCATGCTTGGTAAAGTAGAGGGTCAGTGAAAAAGAGTAAGATCTTCAACTAAACGGATTGACACAGTGGGTGCAACTATGTACTCAAACATAGCAAAGATTGTGAGGTTGGCCCAGGACCAGTTCATATTTTGTTCCGTTGTCCACAGGTTCACTATGAGTTGGAAGCAATGTGATGGCATTTAACAACAACAAATGATAAGGGAAAATATAAAAGTGCCCACTTTTCTTTCTAGGAATCCATTATTTTTACATTCATTCAGAAGTTAGTATTTCATCCAGGTATACTTTATATGACCTAGTAATTTCTAGGAAAATAATCAGTTCATGGATTAAAAATAAAATAATGAAAAAACTTAAATAATATTATAAACAAGCATTTAAAACATCTTCATGGAATATGTGCAATGTAAAAATATACACCTATAGATGCATATTATGTATAATGTATAACAGGCTGCCAATTCAACACTTTAAAAAAGGGAAATGAACATAGATCACGTATTTAATATAATATAATGACATTTTAATTATAAAAATTCATTTACAATTACAAAATTATTGGTTATAATTTCTTTAAAAGACGATTCTAATTTAAAAGAAGTTTTTCCCATTTAATATACCTTAAAAATATCATCACAATCCTCTTTAGCTTCTTTAAGAGACAGGCCCACATTTTAGATGTCAGTGTTAGAAGCTGATGAAATAATATTTTGCTCAACCTGACATGTGCAATTTGAATTAATCGATGGCTACACCTTATAAATTACTGTTGGTGAAGTTCTGTGAAAAGAAAATTGTTTTAAAAATATCTGTTTAACTACTCAGGTGGTAAATACTTGCTGTCATCTATCTATATCTCAGGGATTCTGGTTTAAGTTATCCTGCCTGAGATCCAAGACAGTACTGGAGTTCATTTCAGAAAGCAGTGAACCCAGAAATCCACCTAAGAAGTTTTGAATATAACCCCATTCAAAATCTGAGTCTATGAAACTTCATTAAGTCTCACATTTTGCCTATTGCATATTTAGGGAAAAATCAAGTTAAAATAGGCAAAAAACAACAACACAACAAAAAAAGAAAGTTAAAACAACATGAACAAGTAAAATGATGCTTCCTTTGCACTGATATGCCATATAACTTAATTTGATTCCCAGTGAATCAGATGATATTCTTCTCTTAATCTTCTTTTAGTAATTACAGCAACCATGTTTTCCAATATCACAAAATGAAGTGAACCAATAAATTGGAATGACTGCAGAATAGTTTACTCTTAACGTAGTATCTATTGCATTACTATTTGGAACCTGTTATCACAAACATCATAAATTTCAATAGTTCCGTATTTCCAAAAACAGAATAGATTAGAAACTAGATTAAATTTTAGTTTTATTTTTTTTCTGCTTGTGTGTCTCATTTTTTATAAAGAAATAGCTTTCTCAAATGTCACCTTGAAGTAGTTGGTAAAGTTCTCTTTCCTATGTAGATCAATATCAGTCCCTATTCAATACATGGAAGTGTAAATAATGGTCATTTAACACTCTTTACTGTACTTTGAACTACAATGAGAAAGCCAACCATAGCTTAGTGATTTTTAAGGTTTTTACAAATGCAGTTAGTTTCATCTTGAAAGTTGAGGGAAGAATTTGAAGTATATGAGATGGGTGATCTCAGTAATGAGTATTTAGAAGGTGGATGGATAACTCATAATCACGTTGCAATGATCCATCCAGCAGATAGAAGATAATTCAAGGGACATTAGCTTCTCAAAATAATGACAGATCTCTTTTCAGCAAGTAATACTCAGGATTAAATTTTAGTTTCCACTAAATGAAAACTGATGATATTCCATCTTATCAAATGTGATGGTTAATGTTATATCTCAACTTGGCTAGGCTATAATTATCAATGCTCAAGCAGACACTATGTGTCACTTCCTATTTTGTGATCTGATATAATTAGTCAATTACTTGGAAGAGGAGTTTCCTTGGGGGAGTGGCCTGCATTCATGATATAAATGATTGTTCAGGCAAAACTTGCTGTTTCTCAATTGGGCATTTGTCTTATTATCCTCTGCTCTCCAGTTCTCGGAACATGAGAAACCTTCAGCTTGCTGACTGATGACACTATTCATGGATATGAGATTTGCTAGCTTCCATAACTGTATGAGTTATTTCTTTAAAATAAATCTCTATGTATTTATATATATGTATGCTTCACTGTTTTTGCTCCTCTAAAGAACCCACCCTAAGATAGAAATTATTTTAGAATTTAATGTATACAAAATGATTCCTCTTTTCACATACCAGATTGACAGAGTAAGATTGACTTTAGAATTGATAGTAAGAACACTAGATCCTATGGAACATTACAAGAAATATGGCTTTGATATATGGTAAGCATCTTTTCTTTTCTTTTTCTTCTTAAATTTTTTAAAGGAATTTTTCCAAAGACCTCAGATCAAAGATTAAGTCCTGATTTAATTAATTTTAACATTTTATCTCATTATGTTAATTTACTTACTGTTGCATGAAACACTAACAGATCTCTTACAAATATTTAGCTACAAATATAAAGTTACTTTTTCCATTCCAATCATGAAACATTTCAATTTTTAATGAAAAAAATCTGTTTTGAAAGCATATTCTTTTGGGCTTTGGAATACCATCTGATTGTAAGAGAAAAGATAATTTTCTATTCTAACCAAGACTGATGATTGATCTGAAAGGACAAATTTATTTAAAGTTTCTTGATACATTGTTAATTTTCCACAGGAATAGTAGAATATTTCCTCCAAATAATGCTAATAATTAAAGAAGGCACTGGCACAGAACAATCTGTCAGTTTTTCTTTTTTTCTTGTTTTGCTTTGTTTTTAATAAACTTATGAAAATTGTTGAGTTACTGGAAGATAAATAAAATACACTGGGATTTCTAACCATCAAATCCATTGAAATAACAAATAAGTTGCCAAATATTTCTGTTGTGTCCTTTCCTGTTTTCTCTTTCTGCTTCTTATTCACTCCTTTGTGAAATACTAGTAAATAATACGTCTAGAATTAAAGATTTTGTAATTGGCTTCCTAGTAGTTATTCTCAGGCTACTATGAGTTTTTGAAGCTAAAATGCCATAGAACTGAAACGACACTATTCATTGTTCAATGTGTTCATATTTTATTACTCATATTATGAGTAATGAAGTTTGACAATTGTTGTTGAGTTCAGATTTATTTATCTGTCTGTTCCCCTTAGCACACTTTCTATGCAGTTGATAGAAATTTTACATAACATGAATTTGAGAATGTTGCCAAAGTATCAGAAATGTACAACCAGCTAACATTAAATTGCTGATTTCATAACATGTGATATTTAATATTGTATACAATAATACATATAAAAAATCATCTATTGTTTAAGTAAATTACAAACCAACATAATAAAATGAACTCCTTCAAACTACCACTCAACTTAAGAAGTAAAGCAATGCAAGTAGAATCAAGCTGAATATTCTCTCCATATGTCCTCATCATTTTAGAACAATTTTCAGCTGTAGAACTGGCCCTGGGACTCTTCTCACCCCAGTCTTTGCTTGTGTTCAGGATATTCCCAAGTACCAGGGGATTTACAACACCTGAGTATCTGTTAACCAATGAATAACAAGTGTACAAAACTAGTTGACATTCAGTTGATTCTGACTTATGACAACTCCATGTGTGTCAGACTAGAACTGTTCTCTGGAGGGTTTTTAAGGACTGATTTTTCAGAATCAATCATCAGGTCTTTCTTCTGAGGTGTTTTGGGGTGGAATGAAAACCTGCAGCCTTTCAGTTACCAGCTAAGAATGTTAAATGTTTGAACCACCCAGGTGCTTCAGCTCTAGGACACTACCTAAATTCTCCTGTGGGATTGAACCAAAATTATTCTTTTTTTTTTTTTTTTTTTA
>NW_006922275.1:1187891-1205548 GCF_000298275.1 Orycteropus afer afer | reverse complement strand
TCCTCCCATAGTTACCTCTTCCCAGTGACCATCCCTCCGTACTCTCCTGCACCCTGAGCTGTCTCCCTGTGCATAAGCAGCCCTTCCTTCTCCCATGATTGTTCTCTCTAGGGCGTGTGTTTACTTGAGGTAATGAACCAAAATTATTCTTGGTATCAAAAATTTACTTTCTATCTCCTCCCTATCTAGGTTTCTTCAGAGCATTCAGTAATAAATTATTTCTCCATGGGTCTTCATCTTACAGTTTATTTCTGGGGAACCTAATCTGAAACATAATGTGCTCTTTTGATCCCATTATCTCACTCTTTCCCCAGGTTGAAGAGCTATACTGAAATCTGTGCTTGTCATTGCTAGTGATGTATGCATAACTAATCAATAAGTTGCTAGTTTTGCTTGTGTTTTGTTATTAAGTAAAATATTATATTGACACAGTTTTCTGTTGACATAGTTTTCTATAGCTATCTCATCACTCAATTTTGTTACTAACATTCATCAACAATCTTGTGTGTAGCTGGACTTAACTGCTCTGAATAACCTGTTACTTGAATATTCCATGATTTTTCCATGTTCCTAAGAAAATTGTCATTTTTGTAAGGTATACTATTATGAACAATACATATGTCTAACTGCTGCACATATATAAAGGTTTCCTAGAATATTAACAAGGAGCTCTGGTAGCATAGTGCCTAAGGCACTTGACTGCTAACCAGAAGGCTGGCGGTTCAAACCCACCAGCCACTCCTCGCAAGGAAGATGGGGCAATCTACTTCCGTAGTGATAATGCCTCGGAAACCCAAGGAGGGGTCGCTATGAGTCGGGGCCGACTCGATGGCACATAACAACAACAACAACAAGGATATTAGCATCTGATTGGAAGTGCTGAGAGAAGGGAGATGTCTTTGTTCAGTCTTACAAGATGATACCAAGTATTTTCCAAAGTGAGTACACTAATGTACATTTAAAAACTTGAAAGTATGAAAACTATTATCCTGAAATCTGTATTTAATATTTTCCCTGGCAGTATATTTATAAGACTTCCCAGTGAGTCACCCCCTCACAAACTATTATTGATATTATCAGGCATTTCTAATTCTGAAAAACTGTTAAGTAAACAATCTTATCTGGCTGTGGTTTTAATCCCATCTTCCTACTAAAAATAAATGAGAACATCTTTCATATTTGCTTCCTAGCTTAATATTTTTAAGTGTCTATTAGGAGCCCTGGTAGCCTAGTGTCTAAAGCACGTGATTGCTAACCAGAAGGCTGGCCGTTCAAACCCACCAGCCACTCCTCGGAAGGAAGGTTGGACAATCTACTTCCACAATGATACTGCCTCAGAAACCCAAGGAAGGGTCGCTATGAATCAGGTCTGATTCAATGGCAAATAACAACAACAAAAAAAATTATATGCCAGGCTGTGATTTGATAGTATAAACAAAATATGTGTCTCTACTTTCAAGGGAGTTATACACTAATGAAAAATTAATATAAATATGATCATGATCATAACAAAATAAGCTAAATTTGCTGAGTCTCTGCTATAAACCATTAATTATTATTATTTCCCTGAACCTGTATGGTGTTTTACTTTCATTATCATCATTTCACAAATGAAAACAGAGCCTGAGTGATTAACCTAACTACCTTCAAAGTTCTTTCACTGTACTGTGATATCAAATCTCCCATCATCCAAGAAAATATCAATGAATTCCATTAGGGAAAAATAATTAATTATCCTCAGAGAGACTGGACTATTAGCTCACATTTACACAAACAAAAAAATGCCAAAATATGAGGCCTCAGCATATCTATCCTTGATTTGGGTTCATTTCCTTCTCAAGTGCAAAAGAGGAAAATGAGATCTCATTTCTGGCATTGTGAGTGACTCCACTGAACAAAATTTATTTTTCCAGCCTCCCATTTTCTCATTCATGTTCCAAACTGCAAAAGGACTGGTTATTAGTCACTCAGAGCAGTGGCACTGCCATTTTTATTTGCTTTTTAGTTTTCATCTTCTGTGAAATATCAACTAATGTATTTTGCCATTTTCTGATTGGGTCGTTTGAATCTTTCATCATGTCATTTTATTTCTATTTTCCAGATACTAACATTTTATGTGTTATAAATACATTTCTAGCTTATCATTTTATTTGTGTTATGATGTCTTTTGAATAAAAATAGTTCCCACTTCAATGCACTAAAATGTGTTAGTCTTCTTTTTATACTTAGTATTTCCTTAATGTTTAAGCAATCATTTCCTACCCCAAGGTTCTATATGTGTTCTCACATATTTTAATTATTTAAAGTTTTCAAACTTTCACATTTAGTTCTATGTGTAACTGTGTCAATTTTAAGAGTTTGTTTATATTTATGGTGTGAGATAGGGATCCAATTTTATTCATTTCCACAAGGACAATCAATTGTCTTAGCACTGTTACCCAGTGATTTCTAACATCATATATAAATTTCTATTTTCACATACAGTATCTAGACTTTTTATTCTGTTTCATTCATTGGCATGGATCTTCACTAGCTATTCAGAGATTAATAAGGTATGAAAGACTTTTCCTCAATTTATTCCTATATACAACTTTTCTAATTGATTTCCCAACACTAGCTGTATAAAATCAAATCCCTACTATGACATGAACTGTTTCTTACTTGTTCTGTTCTCCTACTGTTCTTTAGCTGTTTTTCTTACCATTCATACTTTCTCCAGGCTTTTCTTTACAGCAACACCATCCTTCTGTTACTTTGTACCCTCCCAAATATGCTATTTTCTTACTTCCATTTCTTTGTTCCAGTTGTTCTCTCTATTTAGAATCCCCTAAACCTCTCCCCTGGGAGCTCTTGTGGCATAGCGTCTAAGGTATTTGACTGCTAACCAGGAGGCTGGTGGTTCTAAGGCAACAGCGGAAGTCTGGGCAATCTGTTATTGGGCAATCTAGTGATACTGCCTCAGAAACCCAAGGAAGGGTTGCCCTGAGTTGGATCTGACTCTATGACAGTGAGTTTGGAGTTTGGTTTAAACCTGTTTCCTCTCATTCTTAGACCTCTTTTATTTCTCTTTCTTAGATGACTCCTGCTATTCTTGAAGATTTAGCTAATGAATAACTCTCCAGGAAAACTTTCACTGTTTCTTAAAGAACTAGTAGCTTGTTTTATGCCATAATTGCTATCTTTAACAATTTCAAATATCAATATTAATAAAAATAATCTCAAAATCCTGGATAGCCAGATTATTTTAGTCTTTTTAACTGTTTTTTGTTGTTGTTATTATTGTTGTTGTTGTTTGTATGTATATTGTTTTCATCTGAATTGGGCAGATTATAATTTATGTCTTCCATAAGTGGATTTTTTTCTTACATATTTTTCATTTCTAAAAAAAGCTTTGATCATGACCTAAATATTGATTATTGAACAACATCATTAATATCACACACAAGTAATTTTTTTTTCTGAAAATAAGTATAAAATGGTTGCCACAGTACACAGACAGGGAACTTCTGGGAATAAAGCTGGAATCACAAAAGGACAAGGAAAAAGAGCCACAGGGATCTTAGCTAAAAGCAGAGACCATCAGAAATATTTTCACCTGTTTTTTTTTTTTTTTTTTTTTTTTTTTTTTTTTTAGTGTACAAAGGCTTTCAACTTTGTATAACAAATTATTAATCATAACAAATTTTGAATAACAATTGGGAAGAATTGGAAGTCTAGAACACTTGATTGTGCTCATGAGGAACCTGTACATTCACCAAGAGGCAATCATTCAAACAGAGCAATGGAATAGTACATGGTCTAATATCAGGAAAAGTGTATGTGATGGTTGTATCCTTTCACCATATTTCTTCAATCTTTCTGTTGTTGTTGTTAGATGCTGCCAAGTTGGCTGTGATTCATAGTGACCCTATGTACAACAGAACTAAATACTGCCCACTCTTGCACCATCCTCACACGCTTTGCTATGCTTGAGCCCATGATTGTAACCACTGTGTCAATCTATCACATTGGGAGTCTTCCCTTTTGTGGCTGACCCTCTACTTTATCAAACATGATATCTTTCTCCAGAGAATGGTCCCTTCTGACAACATGACCAAAGTAGGTGAGACAAAGTCCGGCCATTCTCACTTCCAAGGAGCATTCTGGCTGCACTTCTTGAAGGATAGATTTGTTCGTTCTTCTGGAAGACCAAAGTATTTTCAGTATTTTTGGCCAACACCACAATTCCAAGGTGTTTATTCTTCTTAGGTCCTCCTTATCCATTGTCCAGCTTTCACATGCATATGAGATAATTGAAAATAATAGTATTCAAAATAACATCTTTGCTCTCCAACTGTTTAAAGAAGTCTTGCACCAAATTTACCCAGTGCAATATGTCATCTGATTTCTTAACAGCTGTTTCATGAGTGTTGATTGTAGATCTAAGTAAAATGAAATCAGTGACAACGTCAATCTTTTCTCCATTTATCATGATGTTGCTTATAGGTCCAGTTGTGAGGATTTTGTTTTCTTTGTTTTGAGATGCAATCCAGTCTAAAGGCTGTAGTCACTGATCTTCATCAATAAGTGCTTCAAGTCAACTTCCTTTCAGCAAGGTTGTGTTGTCTGCATATCATAGGTTGTTAATGAGTCTCCTTCCAATCTTAATGCTGCATTCTTTTTCATATGGTCCAGATTCTCTGAATATTTACTCAGCATACAGATTGAATAGGTTTAGTGAAAAGATATAGTCCTGATCTACTTTTTTCCCTGATTTTAAATCACCCAGTACCCCTTGCTCTGTGTGAATGAAAGCCTCTTGGTCTATGTACTGGTTCCTCATGAGCATAATTAAGTCTTCTGGAACTGCAATTCTTTATAATTTTATACATATTTTTTTTTATGATTCACATAGCCAAATGTATTGTCATACTCAATAAAACTCAGGACAACATCTTTATGGTTTTCTTTGCTTTCAGCCAAGCTCCATCTGCTGTCAGCAAAGCTATCCCTCATTCTATGTCCTCTTTGAATCCAGCTTCAATTTCTGGCAGTTCCCTATCATTGTACTGCTGCAACCATTTTTTAATTATCTTCAGCAAAATTGTACTTGCAAGTGATATTAATGATATTGTTCAACTATTTCAGAATTCTATTGGATCACCTTTCCTTAGAATGAGCACAGATATGGATCTCTTTCTGTCAGTTGTCCAGGTAGCTGTCTTCCAAATGTCTTGGCATAAATGAATGAGCAACTCCAGTGCTGGAACCATTAATTGAAACATTTCAATGACTATTCTGTCAATTCCTGGGGCTTTGTTTTTCAACAATTCCTTCAGTGATGCTTGGAATTTTTTCTTCAATACCATTGCTTCTTGGTCTCATGCTACCTCCTGAAATGGTTGAACATCGACCAATTCTTTGTGGTCCAGTGACTCTGTGTATTCGTTCAATCTTCTTTTGATATTTCCTTCCTCATTTAATATTTTATCCATAGAACACTTCAATATTGCAACTTGAGGCTTAATTTTTTTTTCTTCAGTTCTTTCAACTAGAGAAATGTTGATCGTTTTCTTCCCTTTGTTTTTCTAATTCCAAGTCTTGGCACATTTCATTATAATATATTATTTTGGCTTCTTGAGATGTCCTTTGAAAACTGTTCAGCACTTTTATTTAATCATTTCCTCCATTTGCTTTAGCTACTGTCTCTTCAAGATAAATTTATAGAGTCTCTTCTGACATCCATTTTAGTCTTTTGATAACCTTTTATTTTCTTCATTTATAATGGTCTTTAAGTCATCCCAAAACTTTTCTGATTTTTGCTCATTGGTGTTCAGTTCATCAAATCTCTTCTTCAGATTGTCTCTAAGTTCAGGCGGGATATAATCAAGGCCATATTTTGGATCTCATGGACTTACGTTTATTTTTTTCAGCTTCAACTTGAACTTGCATCTGAGCACTTAATGGTCTCTTCCACAATCAACTTGCATTGTATGACTGATGATATTGAACTTCTCCATTACCTCTTTCCACAGATATAGTCAATTTGATTCCTGTGTATTCCTTCTAGCAATGTCCACAGGTATACTTGCCCTTTACATTGTTGAAAAAAGGTATTGGCAATAAATATGTCATTGATCCTGACATACTCTATCATGACGTCTCTGGCGTGATTTCTATCAACAAGGCCATATTTTCCAATGACAGATTCTTCTTTGTTTCCAACTTTTGCATTCCAATCATGAATAATTATCAATATATCATGATTGCATTTTTGGTCAATTTCAGACTGTAGAAATTGGGAAATACATTCAATTTATTTATTTTTGACTTTAGTACTTGGTGCATAAATTTGAATAATACTTGTATTAAATGATCTTCCTTGTAGGCATATGAATATTATTCTATCACTGAAAGTGTTGTACTCCAGGACACATATGGAAAAGTTACTACTGATGATTAATGGGACACCATTCCTCTTCAATTTGCCATTCCTGGCATAATAGATGATATGATTGTCTGATTCAAAATGGTCAATACCAGTCCATTTGAACTTACTAATATCAATCTTTATGCACTCCATTTCATTTTTGACCACTTCCAACTTTCCTAGATTCCTACTTTGTACATTCCATGTTCCAGTTATTAATGAATATTTGCTGCTGTTTATTCTCATTTTTAGTCAGGCACCTCAGAAATGAAGATCCTGAAAGCTTTATTCTACCCACTTTATTAAGATCAACTCTACTTTGAGGAAGCAGCTCTTCTCCATTCACATTTTGAGTGCTTTCCAATCTGAAGGGCTCATCCTCAAACAATGTTCCACTGCTATTCATAAACTTTTCCAGTAAAATACCAGGCAATATTTCTCTGTTTTTTATAAGGTTTTCCTTGGCCATATTTTTTTTTCTGAAGTATATAGTCCGATCTTTCTTCTCAGTCTGTCCGAGTCTGGATGCTTTGCTGACATCTGCCCACCATACGTGAAATCCTGTTGGTATTCAAAATACTGGTGACAAGCTTCAAGCATAATAGTAACATGCAAACCCCACAGTATGACAAACTAACAGATGAATGTTGGATTCAATCTTTATGCTGAACAAATGATCCAAGAAATTGAATGATATAAGAAAACAGGACATCATGATTAGAGGAAGACTCATTAACAACCAGTGATATGCAAATGACACAACCTTGTTTGATGAAAGAGATTTAGCACTTACAAATCTAAATTAAAGATACATTCTTTAGTATAGATACACCTCCACATAAAGAAAACAAGAGTCCTCACAACTGCACCAACAAAGAACATCATGATAAAGGAGAAATGTTTGAAATTGTCAGGAATTTCATTTTATTTAGATACACAATCTACATCCATGGAAGCAACAGTGAAGAAATCAAAAGATGTACTGCATTGGACAAATCTGCTGCAAAAGATCTTTTTAAAATGTTAAAGAAAAGGATTTCACTTTGAAGACTAAGGTTTGCCCAACCCAAGCCATGGTATTTTCTGCATATGCATGCAAATGCTGGACAATGAATGAGGATTTTCTAAGAAGAATTGATGTCTTTTAATTATGGTATTGGCATAGAATATTGAATATACCATAATTTCCAGAAGAAGAAACAAATGTCTTGGATGAAGCACGGCTAAAAATGTCTTTAGAAGTGAGGTTGGCAAGACTTCACCTCTCATACTTTGGTCATGCTGTGAGAAAGGATCACACCCTGGATAGGGATATCATGCTTGGTAAAGCAGAACAGCAGTGACAAAGAGGAAAACTTCATTGACATGGGATGAAACAGGTTGCAATAATGGACTCAAGCATAGCAAGTATTGTAAGGATGACACAGGACCAGGCAGTTTTTCAATCTGTTGTATTTAGGGTCACTAGGACTTAGAACCTTCTATGAGTCGGCTGTATTTAGGGTCACCAGGAGTCAGCACCTATCAGCAAGAACAACAATTGAGTAGTGTTTGTGTCATTGAAAATTTGAAAAGAAATTTAAAGTTACCCATTATGCAACCAACAATTCTATGGAGTGTAAAATATATGTATCTATTTTATAGCATTCTGGGGGAGCAGTCTTAAAAACTACATTTTATTATAAATATGTTCTTTCTCTAAAAAGGCCACTTGATTTCCTCTTTAAAATCTTGGGTATGAAAATGTCTTTCAGGGTACATTCATTAGTAACATTTACTTTTTAATAAGTGCACTTTTACAAGAATAGCTCCATCTTCAAGTTATATGTTATTGCTGGTTTTAGTTTGCTTACTCTGACTCATGGTGACCACAAGTAAAATAGAATGAAACCTTCCCTGCGCCTGTACCATCTTCATTGTTGTTATGCTCAAGTCCATTGCTGTGGCCACTGTGTATTTTGAGTAACTTCTAACCCAAAGATCTCATCTCACAGCACTATGTATGGGCAATATTCTGTTGTGACACATGGAGTTTGCATTGGTTAATTTTTGGAAGTAGTTTTTCCGTCCCTTTTTCCTACTCTGTCTTTGTTTGGAAGTTCCACTGAAACCTGCTCACCGCGTGTGACTCTGCTTATATTTGAAATATCAGTGGTATAGCTTCTAATGCTTTGTTGTTGTTATGGGCCATCGAGTCGGATCCGACTCATAGCGACCCCTCCTTGGGTTTCCGAGGCAGTATCACTACAGAAGTAGATTGCTCCATCTTCCTTCCGAGGAGTGGCTGGTGGGTTTGAACTTCCAGCCTTCTGGTGAGCAGTCAAGTGCCTTAGTTAGGCACTACAGTACCAGAGCTCCCTCTAATACTTTGTTGTTGTTGTTGTTATGTGCCGTCGAGTCGGCCCCGACTCATAGCGACCCCTCCTTGGGTTTCCGAGGCAGTATCACTACGGAAGTAGGATTGCCCAACCTTCCTTCCGAGGAGTGGCTGGTGGGTTTGAACCGCCAGCCTTCTGGTGAGCAGTCAAGTGCTTTTAGCCACTATGCTACCAGAGCTCCAACATGCAAACCACCATAGCACAGCCAACTGACACATGGCTGATAGTCAAGTTATATAAAGTAGAAATGTTGACATGCTTTCAGATAAGCAAACACTATATGAACTAAGCCACTTTATTTAATTTATTTATGAATTATATTCTTAAGTAATAGTAAAATATGAATCTTCATAATCAAGTAAGGAAAATGCTTATAAAACTTCAGGGACTTCTATTTCAGGAAAACACATGCTTCTTAATTTGGTGTTCTATACCTTACCCAACAGAGAGTTTTAGCCTAGAGCTCTAACCAGTACTCTAGATAAGATACAATCTGGGCACCAGAGAATATTTACAAATTTCTCACAAAGAAGACCCTAAAATCTAAGGTAACCTGATGTAATGACAGGCCATTATGGTGATGGTGAGGTTGGGACATTAATGTTTCTTAAGAGTAAAGCAATTCTTACAAGACTATCATTTTTTTTTTTTAAAGTATGTAAATCACAATTCAATTTAATAAGAAAAATGCATACTTTACTAACAAATCAAATGAATCCATATTTAATAATAACAGAGTCAAGTACTTCCCAAATTCTTTTGCAGCCCTTATAGCCCTCTATATTGCCAAACTATCCTCTTTACTTACCTCTGTGTGTAATGTTTATTTTTAACTATTTAATTTATTATCTTTGAAATGAGTAATTCTGGGGGAGAAGGTTATCATGTAAAATACATTAATCACCCCTGTAGGGTTAATAAGCATTTTAGTTCCCACCAATCCCATTGGAAATGTCCCGGGGTTGTAATTATATTGTTATGTTAACATTTAGAGTCATGTTCCAATGCTTAATGACTAGTTTGTCAAAAAGATGGACTCAGCACATCACAAGCAGCTCACTTTGCATTGCACTTCTTATCCATAAAATGTAATGGAAGTGGAGCAAAAGGTCACTGAGTAGCTAAAGGTAGTGTTAATTGATCTCTGTCATTTAAATTATATCCTCTACACATATTTAGCTTGTGAACCTAACTCAGCAGATGTCTTTATAACCCTTATATCTATTGACACTTGAAACACAAATCAGTAATGTAACAAAATGAGGGTCATATCTTTAGCTTGTTTTCACTATTACTTTCATTTCTATGTTTATATCTTAAACTCCTAATAAATAAGCTCTAACTTGATGATCTATTCTTCAGATAGTCTCAAAATTCAGCTGGGATATAAAGAAGAATTGATGCTCTTGATTTGTGGTGTTGGTGAAGAATACTGAAAGTAGCACGGATGGCCAAAAGAACAAATCTGTCTGTAATAAGTGCAGCTGGAATGCTCCTTGGAAGTGAGAATGGCCAGACTTCATATGACCTATTTTGGTCATACTGTTAGAAGAGACCATTCTCTGGAGAAGGATATTGTGCTTGGTAAAGTGGAGGGTCAACAAAAAGGGAAAGGGCCTCAACAAGATGGATTGACCCAGTGGCTGTAACTATAGGCTAAGGTATAGCAAGAATTGTGAGAGTGGACAGGACTGGGGGGTGTTTTGTTCTGTTGTACATAGGGTCATTATGAGTTGGACCTGACTCAATGGCACCTAACAACAACTGCCAAGATAATTGGCTCTTAGGGACTTGTTTTAATTTTCTTCAGCTTCAACTTAAACTTGAATATAAGCAATTAAATATGAGCAATGATATTTTTAAGTCTCATATGCTTGTGGAAGCTGGGCAATGAATAAGGAAGACTGCAGAAGAATTGATGCATTTGAATTGCAGTGTTGGTGGAGAACATTGATTCTACCATGGACTGTTAGAAGAATGAACAAATCTGTCTTGGGGAAAGTACAGACAGAATGCTCCTTAGAAAAGAGAATGACCAGAGTTTGTCTCTCATACTTTGGTAATGTTATCAGAGGAACCAGTCCTGCAGAAGGATATCATTCTGGGTTGGCAAAAAAAGGGGGGGACCCTCAATGAAAAAGATTGATACAGTGGCTGTGACGATCGTGTTGAGCAAGGTAAGATTGTGAAGTGGTGCAGGACCAGACAATGTCTCTGCCTGTGGTACATAGGGTCTCTATGAGATGACACTAACTCAATGCCAGCTAACAACAATTTGATGATATCGTTGCTGATGTCAGATAGATCTTGCCTGAAAGCAGATAAAGACAGAGAGATGTTTATTTGCATTTTCTTGACTATGCAAAGGCATTTGACTGCATGGATCAAAACAAATTGTGGATAACATTTGAAGATTAAGAATTCCAGAACACTTAATTGTGTTCATTCAGAACGTGTACATAGACTGAGAGGTAGCAGTTCGAACAGAACAAGGGGATACTGCATGCTTTAAAATCACAAAAGGTGTGTGTCAGCTTTGTATCCTTTCACCATACTTATTCAACCTATATGTCGAGCAAATAATGTGAGAAGCTACACTGCATGAGGAAGAGTATGGCATCAGGATTGGAGGAAGACTCATTAACAACTTTTGGCATGCACCTGAAACAACACTGCTTGCTGTAGGTAAGAGACCTTGAAACACTTCCAGATGAAGAGTAGTGCCTTCCATATGGATTGCAACTGAAATAAAATTCTGCACAACTGGACCAACATGCAGCATCATGTTAATAGGAGAAAATCTTGAAATTGTCAAGGATTGTATTTTACTTGAATCCACAATCAACATCCATGCAAGCACCAGTCTAAAAAGCAAAAATTCACGTTGAGGACTAACAAGTTCCTGATTCAAGTTATGGTGTTTTCATATGCCTCATATATATATGAAAGCTGGAGAATGAATAAGTAAGATCAAACAATTTATGCATTTGAAATAGACTGTTGTCTAAGAATACCGAATATAAAATAGACTGCTAGAAAAATAAATTTATCTTGGAAAAAGTACTGCCAGAATGCTCCTTGAAAGGGGAATGGTAATTATTCATTTCATATTACATGAAATAGTCATGTTATCAGAAGCAACCAACCCCTGGAGAAAGACATCATACCTGGTAAGACAGAGGGTTTGACACAGTGGCTCAATGAGAAGGAATGACACAGTGGCTATAACTATTGGTTCAAACACAGCAATGATTCTCAGGATGGAACGGGACTTGACACTTCTTCAGTCTTTTATGCATAGGGTTCCTATGAGTTGGAACTGACTCAATGGCACCTAACAACAAGTTGATGAAACAAAAATTGTCTATACTTTCATAACAAAAAGTCCTTTCAATTTCCTTCCTCATTTAAAAATGAATTAAAATACAATATCTGTATTACTTTATTTTTCTTTTAAAATAGAACTTATTGCAAAACAAATTTATTCTCCCTCTCATAGTCTTTCATTCTATACTTGTGCAGATGTCTGCTGTGTTTCTGAGGGCAGTCACAGTTCTCTGCCCTGATATGTGCAACCCAAAAGGTTGAAGGTCAGGATAAAAGCACTTTCTTAGAAACCTCTTTGGAAGTACAAGAGAAGAAGCTGACAAAATTAGAATATGTTGCCTTGAGTTTATAAAGGTATTGTACATTTGAAAGACATTATCTTGTGGATTAATTATTCTAATAATTCAAATAGACCATCTAGAGATGCAAAGTTTCAAACATAAGTGGATGGGAAAAGATAAAATGGTGGGTGTGTGAGTCAAGGAAATTAAAACAAATAATCAGACTAAATGGAACTAGCAAAAAAAAAAAAAAGGTTTTATTTCAAGGCAGGACCTCAAAGAGGTTAAAACAGCCTGGGTTATTTCCTGCCTTCTTTTCTTTTTCTTTCCTTTCTTTTTCTTTCCTCCTTTACCTCTTTCATTCCTCCCTCCCTCCCTCTCTTCTGTTCCTCTCTCCCTTTCATTCTTTCTTTTCCTTTTCCTTCATTTCACTCTCTCCTCTCCTTTTCTTCTCTTCTTTCACTTTTGAGGTAATCTATCAAATAATTGTATATAGTGTAATTTATTTTGGTGTTTATATAACAGTTTGAAAACTCAAAAATACATGCAAACATACAGAGCTGGTTATCATTCAAAGATGCTCTCAAAACTCTGAATTGTAAGCTTTTTATATTCTTCTGGTACTATTTATTCTTTGTCATAGGCCTAAAACCATATTATACATGAATACTAATTTTTAGAAAGATATTATTTCCATGGAAATGTTTTTGTAATCAAAAACAAAAAAGTATTTGTAAATTATACTAAAACATAATTTTAGAAATGCTGATATCAGAGACAAGTTTGTAGGCAGGTGAACATGGCTCTTCTTTTTACAGTGAAGATGTGGATCTGTGATACATGGGAATTATATTGGGTGACACTCACGGGAACAGACGGTAGGGAAGTTTTAGAAGAGTAGTTGACAGCTTGTCAATTACTAACACATTTTAGGAGGCTAGGTAGAGAGGAGCTTTCATCTTCTGAAAAAAAAATCCATAAACCATCCTCCCTGAGTAAGCGTTAAGGGACGGTAAATAAACAGTATCTAAAAATGTTATTCTTTTTCTACAGGTCTTATAAATAGTATGTTTTCATTTATAAAGTACTTTTCAACCATAGTATAAATGACTTTTGCAGTGAGACTATGTTTCACATTCTGTTCAATTATTTTTCTTCTTTTCTAGGGGAAATCTTTTTTTTTTTTTTAAGTGATTTTTTTTTTTTTGTCTTTTTTTAAAAAAAAGCTGTAATCAATATTCAGATGAATAAAAACTGATTTATGAGTATAATGATTTTAAACCAAAACAAATGAAATGCAGCAGCTGTAAAAGTGTTTTTTCTTTACAACTGAAACTATGAAAATTGAATTAATATTTAAGCTTTCATTTTTGCAGCCAGTTTGAATATTAATTTTTGTAGAGATATAAATTTACTGTTTATAAATGTTTCCCCTTTGCTGAAAGTGACATTACAAACTACTTAATAGAATTTCTTGGTCAGGAAAGGAATATTTTTTTCTGTCTGGAGTCAAAGAAGAGGTAGTAAGTACTTTTTAAATGGAAAATCACCTTCCAGGATGAGTATGAATGGGTATTTTTAGTAGCAAGCTGTTGTTTGTTGTTGTTGTTGTTATGTGCCATCGAGTCGGAACCGACTCATCATGACCCCTCCTTGGGTTTCCGAGGCAGCATCACTTTGGAAGTAGATTGCCCCATCTTCCTTCCAAGGAGTGGTTGGTGAGTTTGAACTGCCAGCCTCTGGTTAGCAGTCAAGTGCCTTAGGAGGTACACTACCAGAGCTCCCAGTAAGCAGGTAGTGTTTAATACGAAGTCATTTACAATCATATGGTTAAGAACATAGTACTTTTCTCAAGACCACATATGTTCACTTAGTTGGGACTTTTAATATTTATTCCTAGAATCATGTCGTTCAAACTCTGAAAATTAAATGCAGTATTAATTAGAGTTAGGCAAAGGTATTTAGACAAAAAAAATTAGGTAAACATTATGGAAATCTAACTATTGCATCCAATAGTTTAAGTCCTGGTTTAGGCATCCTTTGTTGGGAGGTGAAGAATGCTGAATTTCATTTTAAATAAAAACAATCAGCCACTGAATTTCCTGTCCACAGTTTTCCTCTTCTTTTTCTTCTTCTTCTTTTTTTTTAATCTTTGGCAAATTGTTACTGTTTCATATATCTTGCTAGTGACTCCAAACCAGAAAGCTGGCAGTTCAAACCCATCAGACACACCTCAGAAGGAAGATTGGACAATCTACTTCCATAGCGATACTGCCTCAGAAACCCAAGGAGGAGTCCCTAGGAGTTGGATCTGACTCAATGGCAGTGAATTCTGTTTTTTTTTTTTTTTTGTTTGTTTGTTTGTTTGTTTTTGTTTGCTTCTACAAGCTGAGAAAGATAGTAAAATGTTGATGATAAGAGAAGTTTTACAACCAAAAGTAATATTCTGTTGTTGTTGTTGTTAGGTGCTGTTGAGTCATTTCTGACTCATAGTGACCCTATGCACAGCAGAATGAAACATGGTTAATTTGCTTCTACAAGCTGAGACAGATAGTAAAATGTGGATGATGAGAGAAGTTTTACAACCAAATGTAGTATTCTACTAGCCTCAATATAAGGAAAGGTTGCAAGATTCAGGCAGTGTGTAACTACTCTGCTTTTATATTACATTGGTTGCATTTAATGGAGAATATAGTGATAAAAAGAATTGATGGAATACTCATTGAGATGTTCCAACAACAAGATGCAGCCCTGGAGAAGCTTACTCATCTATGTCAAGAAATTTGGAAGACAGCTACCTGGTCAAGTGACTGGAAGAGATCAATATTTGCAGCCATTCCAAAGAAAAGAGATCTAACAGAATGTGGAAATTATCTAATAATATCATTTATATCACAAGCAAGTAAAATCTTGCTGAAGATAATAAAAAATGATTGCAGCAGTATATTGACAGGGAACATCCAGAAATGCAAGATAAATTTAGAAGAGGATGTGGAACGAGGGCTATCATTGCTGATGTCAGATGGATCTAGGCTGAAAGCAAATAATACAAGAAAGATGTCTACTTGTGTTTCACTGACTATGCAAAGACATTTGACCATGTGCATCATAAATTATGGACAAAATTGCAAAAAGTAGGAATTCCAGAACACTTAATTAATCTCATGAGGAACATGTACATAGACCAAAAGTTTGTTGTTAAAAGAAGAGAATATTGCATGGTTTAAAATCGGGAAGGGTGTACACAAAGGTTGTATCCTTTCACCATATTTATTCAGTCCTTATGCTGAACAAATAATCTGAGAAGCTATATGGAGAAGAACACAGCATCAGGATTGGAGGAAGACCATTAACAAACTGAGATATGCAGATGACACAACCTTGTTTGCTGAAAGTGAAGATGACTTGAAGCACTTATTGATGAAGTTCAAAGACTAGTCTTCAGTATGGATTATACCTCAATGTAAAGAAAACAAAACTCTTCACAACAGAATAAATAAGCAACATCAGGATAAACAAAGAAAAGACAGAAGTTATCAGGGATTTCATTTTACTCAGATCCACAGTCAAAACACATGGAAGCAGCAATCAGGAAATCAGACATCATATTGCACTGGGAAAATCTGCTGCAAAAGACCTCTTTAAGTTAAGAAGCAAAGATGTCACCTGGAAGACTGAGGTGCACCTGACCCAAGCCATGGTATTTTCAATTGCCTCATATGCATGTGAAAGGTGGACAATGAGTAAGGAAGCCTGAAGAAGAGTTGAAGCAATTGAGTTGTGGTGTCGGTGAAGAATAGTAGAATATCATAGAGTGCCAGATGAACAATCAAATCTGTCCTGGAAGAAGTGCAACAGGAATGTTCCTTGGAAATGAAAATGGCTGGACTTCATGTCATCCACTTTGGTCATGTTTTCAAAGAGACCTTTCTCTGGAGAAGGATATAGTGCTTGGTAAAGTAGAGGGTCAGTGAAGGAGAATACTCTCAATGAGATTGACACAATGGCTGCAACAATGGGCTCAAGCATAGCAAGGGCTATGAGGATGGGGCAGGAGTGTGCACTCTCATTCTGCTGTACATAGGGCTGCTATGAGTCAGAACTGACTCAATGGCACCTAACAACAACAACAACTATGATAGAGGGATATTTTATTTAATACAAGTACAAGTTTGGGAAAACTTTTCATAATATTATGGAAAAAGAAAATCCTAGCAGTCATGATCTGGAATTGTGTTAGTTGCTGACTATTTAAACACCACTTAAGATGTTGCAAATATTTGTCCTATGGCCTAAATATTCAGTGATACTAGTGTGGCTTGATGTGCAGAGTAGGATATGTTTCTTTTGATGAACCAGTTGCAATACAATAAATCTCATTTAAAATTCCAGGCTTTCAGTGTTTCTTAAAAACTGGAAGTTCTGTACCCAAACCCTCATATGATAAATAAAGGTTGCAACCTTTAGAAAGGGCATTTACTCTCTAGGTTGTCAGTCTTAACCTATTCCTGTTGATTACTGCTGCTAATATTGGGTGTCAGTTACCACACATAATTTTTCTTACACTATGTTTTACTAACTGAAGAGTATAGATTCTTGTTCCCATACCTCTATCAAAAGTGAGAAAAAAGAAGACAGCCCAAGAGAGCTATTTGATTTTTCTTGAAATTTGCTCACTTCTCAGATTCATATTATTTTGTCTTGGTGTTTACCTCTTGGTGTTTGCACTAGTGGCTTGAGAATAAGGTAGTCTTATATGATAAAACATAGATATACTATTGTTGCTAGGTGCCATCTAGTTGATTTTGACTTATAATGAAACCATGTGATAGAGGACTTTCTAGGCTGTAATCTACAGAAACAGATCACCAGGTCTTTCTAGTACAGAGCTGCTGGTTGGGTTCTCAAGCTTTTAAGTTAGCAGCCAAGTCTTAACTATTTTTCTACCAAAGCTCCATAGGTATAGATATAGATAGGTATAAGGTCATAAACAATTCTTTAGGCTTATATATAAACATACTAATCTATATGCCTGTTATAGTTCATTCATAAGACTTAATAAAACTACATCTATTATATACCATATGAAATACAAGATATTTCCTAAGATGTTCAGATGAATATCTGAAATGAGTTTGGGGATGATTTACCACCTTCAGGTTAAACAGGATTTCCCCTAAGTAAGAGAAATCAAGTGTAGGACTAAATGCAAATTATCTATATCTATATCTATATCTATCTATCTATATATATCTATATATA
>NW_006922275.1:1183356-1183904 GCF_000298275.1 Orycteropus afer afer | reverse complement strand
AACACTTAACCATTGACACCACCAAAGGACTCCATAGTACCTATCACCAACATACACAAACTATGAATCAAATACACAATGCTTTAGATTTCTTCCTCTCAACTTCCCATTCTAGCACTCTTATTGATTTATGAAAAAAGCTCTTTTATCTTAGTTGTAGAATCCAAGGTTCAAGATATGATCTTCTACACTGGTCTCCTCCTGTTTTGTCCTGCATTCTCCTCAGATATTTAACAACATCTTGCAATGACATTCCCGTCTGTGTTATTCTCCTGGCCCACCTCCACATATCCTAAAGGTTAAATGCTAACCTCATTTCCTATTTGAAATACCAAAAACCTTTTTTCCAAGCTGCCCATCTCTCCAAGGCAATGTATTTATAAAGTGCTACCTGACATATTAAGACAGCTTGTTTTAGAGCAGATGTGGCTTCATGTTTTTAAGCTGTGTTATATGAAAATCTCAGAATCACACTGTTCTGTCATCAACTATCAGGATATCATATATCCCCACTTTTTACTTTTATGGTCATTCTGATACCATACACA
>NW_006922275.1:1156002-1167994 GCF_000298275.1 Orycteropus afer afer | reverse complement strand
CACTTTAAAATCCAAAATGGTTGACTCTTGTAAAGATTCAAAGTGGCTGTGCCCTCAGTCACTTTAAATATCCAAAATGGCCACTGCTTATAAACATTCAAAATGGCTTCACCCTTGGTAACTTTGAATATCCAAAATAGCTGCCACTTATAAACATTCAAAATGGCTGTGCCCTTGGTCACTTTACATATTCAAAATGGCCACCATGAGTAAACAAACAAAATGGCTGCACCCCCTGGAGAACAGAAAGTCAGCTCAGGTTGTCTTCCTCCTTGCTGATTTCCTTCCTATTCGTAGTCCATCAGCAGAGCCATCTCTGCAGCCTTTGGTGACAAGGGCTGATCTTTAGGTCAATTCTCAGGCCCCAACACTACTTGGAAATATGCAGGCTGTTGGACTTATCAGAGTAGCTGGCAGTCCGCAGCTCTGATGACCTCTGTACTCACTGTTTTTATTCAGGTTTTTCCACTAGTCAGTGTCTAATCCATTTCTGTATAGTTCCTTTCAAAGCTCAGGGCTCCAGGATTATCTTCTGTATCTCTGCCAATAGTTTTTTCTTTTCTTTTTGAAGATGGTCTCTGTTGCTTGTCTGCCTATTCCTCCATCTTACTAGAAGTCCTTGTACATAATTCTTAAAAGGAAATGACTAGTACTTTGGACTAAAAACAAAAAAAAATCAAGCAAATGAGAAAGAGTTATGGTTAGGTGTTGGTTGCAATTTTATATTGCATGGGTAATGAAGACTACATTGAGGAGATGATATTTGATCAAACACCAGATAAAGCTGAGATCAAACCATGTGTATATCTATGGGAAGACTAAAGGAAGAATAGATATTCCAGGCAAAGAGATCGAAAAGTACAAAATAAATAAATAAATAAATAAACATGACTAGAGGCTTCTGACAAAAACAAGAAAATTAGTTGGAAACATAGAAGGGGATTTTATTAGACTGATAAACTTTAATCAAATTGTAAAAGGGGACATAATATTGGAAGCCAGGTAGGTTACTTTAAGGACTTTAGTTTATACTCTGAGTGCAGAATGTTATAAACAGATCTGATTTGTCTTTATAATAATCACTCTGTCTAATTTGAAGTGATGGAAGATGTAAGGAAACAAGTTAGGAGGCTTTACAATAATGAAAATAAGAGATAATTCACCATAATAACACCAGTAAGGGTGGAAAGAAGTTATCAGGATGTAGAGTTAATAGAACATTACATTGAGGTAAAACAAGTAGAAGAGTCAAAGATAACCCCAAAATTTTTCTCTGTAAAACTGGAATTATGAAGATACCATATGTTTAAATAGAAAAGATTTCAAGAGGAATGTACCTGGTCAAGGGTGAGATCTGGAGTTTAACTTAGACTTACTAACTTTGTGAGAATTTCTCAGTACTGATGAGGAGATCTTCATCATGTAGTCAGATATAAGAATTTAGAAAATGGATGGTTAGACTAGTGATATAATTCTGTAAGCTGTCACAGAATGGATAGTATGTATGCTGCATGTTTACATGAGATCTCCAAGGAAATAGTGTAGACATTCAAAGACCAAGCCAAAGAGTGTTTCATGTTTCCATTAGGAAATAACAGGAGAATTAGCAATGAGACTGAAAAGACAGCCAATGAGATTAGGGGAAACCAGAGTGTTGCTGTTGTTGTTAGGTGTTGTCAAGTTGGATCCAATTTACAGAGACCCTATATACAACAGAACAAAACATTGCATAGTCCTATTCCATCTTTACAATCCTTGTTATGTTTGAGCCTATTGTTGCAGTCATGGTGTCAAACCATTGTGTTGAATCGTCCTCTTTTTGACTGATCCTCTACTTTACCAAGCATGATATCCTTCTTCAGGGTCTGCTTCCTCCTAATAACAAGTCTGAAATACATAGATGAAGTCTTGCCATCCTCACTTCTAAGGAGGATTCTGGCTATACTTGTTGTAAGACAGATTTTTTCATTCTTCTGGCACTCCATAGATACTCAGTATTCAAAAACCACAACATGGTGTCCTAGAAGTCAAGTAAAAGAAGTATTTTCTGGGAAGAGTAATCACTTGTGTCAAAATCTCCTGACAAACAATTAAATTAACCAAATGCTTTAAAAAAAAAAAACTAAGAGTATTGACTGCCTTGCTACAACTCTTTTATTGAAATTGTGAGATTGAAAACCTGCTTGGGGTGCATTTAAAAGAGAATAAGAGGAGAGAAGTTTGAGATTAATTGTCTCTTTCAAGAGACTTTGCTCTAAAAGTACACAGCAATGGGATAATATCTGAGGTAAAGATAAATTTTTTTTAAATAAAATAAATAATATCGGTGCCTGGAATAGATCAATACAGAGTAAAACACAGATGACTTTGATGGACATTAGAAAATTATTGAGAGAGAGATGGAATCTAATGCATTAGTGAAGAAATTAGAGTTCCTAGTAACAAGAGGAAAGTCTGAGGCCTAGAATAATATATGACCCAGGACTGAGAATCATTTCATTCTATTATACATAATGTCTGCATGGCTGAGAGCCAACTGGAAGACAACTACCAAGAAATATAGGCAGGTAGAAATGGTGAGAGTTTACATTCTCTTATGATTTTCCTATTTTTCCTTGGGGGGTGGGGTGGGGTGGAAGGTAAGCAAAGTCATCAACTAAAAGCTAAGATGGGGAGAAACTTTTGGGGTATGAAAGAAAAAGAATAAAGTGAGAAACATTAGGCTAGAACAGCAGGTTGTGGAAGAGTACTTGGTTTGCTGAACACTCTACAAGGCAGTTAAGTTATAACAGTAAACAAAAGACGTTTCTGCTCTATGAAGTCCAGGCTAGTGGTCATGAATTTTAAAGGAGACTAGCTTTGTTATTCTCTATCCATGTTCTGCTGGACATGTTCATTTATAGAGAAGAAGAAATATGGAATTAACCAGGATTGAGATTTTGCCATGTAGTAACAAAAAATGAGAGAGAGGTAACTAAGTTGAAGATATATGGAAATAAGTGATTTGATTCCTGGACCATGGAGTCTTGGCTTGTAAGGAAGAAAGAGAAGACATCAGATGTGTGAGGTCAGTAACAAATTGAGAGCATCAGCTGATATATTGAAACTTAATTGAGATCCTAGGGAGTTCTGATGACATACTGGTTAAAACATTCAGCTACTAACCAAAGATTAGTGTTTTGTACCCACCAGCTGCTTCATAGGAGAAAGATGAGGCAGCCTGATTTAAAATTTTGGAAACTCTATGGGGTAGTTCTACTCTCTCCTAAGAGGTCACTATAATTGACTTGGTGGCAGTGTGTGGGTGGGAATTCAGATCCTGATGGAAGCCAAATATTACTTAGAGGAAACTATGCTGGAAATAGAGGTGGTGTTTAGACAGTGAGATTCTTGAATTTGAAACTATATGGTGGCACTAATTGATAATGACAATGTGAATGTCAGTGATATCCCATTCCTTTGTAAATTACAATAAATTGAATCAAATCACAAAGTTACTGAGTAGGTCCATTGAATCTATAGATTGCATTGGGTAGTATTGACATTTTTTAAAAAAGCTCCTAAGAAGATTCAAATTTGTACCCCGAGTAGAAAATCTAGCTTAGGTATGACTATGAGAATGCACAGATAAAATGGATTAGAGGGCAAAGTCATTGGAGGAACTGAGAGATTAGAGGAAAGGATCAGCTGTACATCTACTTGAACAATAAAAGCACCAAGATTGATGACAGGAATAACATTGCAGAGAGCGATGGTGAGCCAGAAGCTTGAAATGAGAATGAATGATCAGAATGAAATATTCAGTGAATGTATAATTGATAACATGTTTTGTCTTTGAGAGAGAATAAATAAAGAATGGTTTTAGGCATCAATGAGGAATGGATCTTTAGATCCATTATTCACTGTCAATCCAATGGTTTGAGAGCTGTGCAGAAACAAAAAGCAATATCAGAACCATTTACCATAAGTGGACTGCCAAGGAAACAATGATCTTAAGGAAGAACCAAAGTTCTTAGAGATTTTACTGATGCGGTCCATGAGTTCAAGAAAGCACAGTAGAGCATTTCAGAAGTTGGGAGGTGTGAGAGTTGTGATCAGACAGAGTATGCAGAACCACATGAAAATAAGGATGGAATAGGCTCTCTGGGTCTCTTATAGGGACAAATAGGCACAAGCATAAATGGCATAATTATACCTGGTATCAGTGCCTTGATAACATAATATCCTGTTTTCTTTTTAAATAATAGGAGCTTTGCTGGCATGGTGCTTAAGGCGTTTGACTGCTAACCAGAAGGCTGGGGGTTCAAACCCACCAGCCACTCTTCGGAAGGAAGATTGGGCAATCTTCTGTAGTCATACCATCTCAGAAACCCAAGGAGGAGTCGCTATGAGTTGTATGCAAGTCAAGAGCAGTGTTTTTGTTGTTGTTGTTGTTGTTGTTGTTTCCCTCTAAAAGATTTGATTGGTATTTTAAAGCTTTATGTTCACATTAAAATAAAATTTTAAATGATAACTTTAAATAAATTACATGGTACTTTAGTTTCCTAAAATTATACTTTTACACTTTTTTTTTCTGAGATGTAACTTCTCAGTCCAGAAATTCTTTGGCTTAGAAAATAACAAATAATAGGCAATTTTGTAGGATGATTGGAGCTCTTACACACTTCTTGTGTGATTGTAAAATGGTAAACCAGTATCGAAAACAGTTTCTGTAAAAAGTTAGAAATAGAAACACCATATGACTCAGCAATCTCAATCCTAGGTACACACCCTAGAGAAATAAGAGCAGCAACATGGTAGACCTATGCACATTCATGTTCATTGTACCATTATTTATAATAGCAAAAGGATGAAAACAATTTAAGTGTCTATCAACAGATCAATAGATAAAGAAACAAAATGTAGTACATCTATACACTGGAATACTACACTATGATGAAGAGTAATATTGAGTCTGTGGAACATCTTACAACATAGATGAATCTGGAGGAAATTAGGCTGAGTGAAATAAGTCAATCACAAAGGGACATATATTATATGGTATAATTTTAATAAAAAGTCAAGAATGCTGAAGTGTTGAAGTTTTCTTTAAATTTTGGAGATAAGTCCCTTGTTGGAAATGGCATTGCCAAACAATGTATAGGTTCTCTTTTTATTCTTTTGGATAAGTCTTTTGATGCACATAAGAATTTAAATTTCAGAAGGTCCCAGTCATTTAGTTCCTCTTCTGCTGTTTGTGTATTTTGGGTTATAATTGATAGTCTATTTATACCATAAATTAGGGCACCTAAGTTTGCCTCTATTTTATCTTTTATGAACTTTATAGTTTTGGGTTTTATGTTTAGGTCTTTGCTCCATCTTGAGTTCATTTCTGTGTATGGTGTGATCTTGTTTCTTTTTTCTGCAAATAGGTATCCAGTTTTGCCAGCACCATTTGCTAAAGAAACTATCTTTTCCCCTTGAATGGGGTTAAGCCCTTTGTCAAAGATGAGCTGTCCAGAAGTGGATGGATCTATTTCTTGACTCTCATTTCTGCTCAACTGGTCTATGTGACTATTGTTGTACCAATACCAGGTTGTTTTGGCTACTGTTGGTTTTGAAATTTGGTAGTGTGAGATCTTCTACATTGTTTTTCTTCTTCAGTAGTGATTTGCTTATCCATGCTCTTTGTCCTTTCCATATAAAATAAATGAATAATTTTTCATGCCTTAAAGAATGTTGATGGAATTTGGATTGGGACTGCATTGAATCTACAGATTGCTTTGGATAGTATTGACATTTTCATAATTTTCAACACCTCAACATCAGAATAGATGGATATAGAGGGAAAATAAATGGATAATTAAGAGACAATTTTGATATCAGTGAAGGTTTAAAAATAATAATAATAAAAAAAAACTGAAACAAAATTTGTAAAGTAAATAAATAAATAAAAGCCAAGAGTGGTTCTACACACAGAAAACAATATTATTTGATGGTTATCAGTGATGAGAGGGGTGGGAGGGAGAATCACTAACTAGATAATGATAACTAACACATGTTAATTCTGATTAGGGGAAAGATGACACACAATATGGGGTGAGTCAGCAAAACATGACAAAGATAAAAGAATAAATACACTGAGAGTTATACAAGAATAAAGGGCAACTATAGTAACTGCTATAACATATACAGTTCTGCAACAACACTAATAACTACCAAAAATTTGTGAGCAGTTACATGATAGATATGTATGCTATGTAGGTATGGGATGGCATAGGTGGTATATACATGTACATATATAAGGATATTTGTGGGCATTTACATATAAATGTTTGTCTTTACTGCATACATATTCAGATATATAATAAAACAAACAGGGGGCAGAGTTAAGACAACTTCCTAGACATATCCAAACCCCTTGTGAGACTGAGTTACTGGATTTGAAAGCTCAGGTCCATAGTCTTGGGACATCTAGGTCAATTGATGCAACATAGTTCATAAAGATAATGTCCTACATCCTAGGTGGATGAGCAGCTTCTGGGGTCTTAAAAGGTTGAAAGTGGCCATCTATGATACAACTATTGGTCTCTTCCCATCTGATGCAAAAGAGAGTGAAGGAAATCAAACATCAAAGAAACAATTCATCCACAGGACTAATGGTTGTACAAATCACAGTCTCCTAACCTGAGATCAGAAGAATTAGGCTGCACCCAGTTACCACCACTGACAGCTCTAACCAGGGACAAAATAGAAGATCCCAGTTAGAATGGGATAAAAATGTAGAACTAAACTCAAATTCATTGAAAAGACCAGACTTTTTGGATTGATAGAAAGTAGAGCATATATCCAAGACTATTGCCTTTAAACAGCCTCTTTTATCTGAATTGAAACAACATCCAGAGGTGGTTTCTGCCAATAACAGATTGCCATATAAAATAGACAGTAACACTGGAGAGAAATGTGGTCCTTACAACAATCGATTAAACAAGATAAACTGAGTAACATTTGCCCCAAAGCAAAGATGAGAAGGCAAGGTGGGGCAGGGAAACTAGACAGACAGAAATGGAGAGAGTGCTGACAAATTGCAGGGGGACAAGGTACAACAAAGCTTGCAGAAAAAAAATTGTGTATGAATTGTTGAATGGGAAGCTAATTTACTGTGTAAGCTTTCATCTAAAACACAAAGGGACATTCAAAATGAGAAGAAAGAAATAAATCCAATGGCCTCTGTAATTGGATCAACTTCTGTTCAACATATAAATCTCCTTAATGTTAACAAGGATATTGTTATCCTTTCTTCTCAGTGAAGAAGGTAGCTCTTGGTTGCAGTGTCATGTATCAGTGGCATACTGAGCAATACATCACTTGCATAGTAGAGGAAACAGGCTTTAGAGTCACAAAGACTTAGGTCTAAATTCCAGCTCTGCAACTCACTAGCTGGGTGACTTTGAATAAACTATTAAATGTGACTGATCTTCACCTTCTTTGCTTATAAAAATTGGATTACTATAGTACTTGCCAAATGTGGTAGTTATGAAAATGATATAATACATATAAAGAACAATTATTTGCATTTATTATCTGTTCAAGAAATGTTACTACCTTTTTTATTCCTCTCTTTCTCCAAAACATGCCTGTAATGTAAGGTCATTATTATCATTTTACAGATGAAAAAACTGAGGAACACAGATAATTAACCTCAGGGCTACTCTGGCATGCATATATCTGTCTCCTTGCACTACATCTTACTTTTTTTCAGTTGGCATGGTGGCAGATTCTCTTCTTTCTTAAGAGTAACTCAGAGGGACAGAGATTATTGGTCTAGAAATTCTCCAAGAAGAGCCCATTCAAAATGATTTTAGCGTTATTCCAGGCAATGAAGCTTCTGTAACATGACTGTGTCAGGATTTGGCTAATACAGTGATACAAGATGACATATTCAAGTTAGTGCCTAGAATATAATTTAATGTGTATCATATATACCCTGGATGGAGACTTATTATTAGCTAAATTCTAACTATTATCCAGGTATGATCACTAATAAAAATTAAGAACATGGATTGATTTGTTTTTCTGACTATAAAATCTTAAGGATTAGTAATATGGAGTCATATATGACTCATAGTGACCCTCCTTGGGTTTCCGAGGCAGTATCACTATGGAAGTAGATTGCCCAATCTTCCTTCCAAGGAGTGGCTGGTGGGTTTGAACCACCAGCCTTCTGGTTAGCTGTCAAATGCCTTAGACAATATGTCACCAGAGCTCCTAACATGGAAAGGAGGGTTACAATATGTTATAGCTGTTATGGTACAGATATAGAGAATTGTATCTGTAATAGTTGTTATCTACAAACTTACCTGGAAGAACAGACTGCAAACAAGGCACTTTTCTTTGATAGAAAGCCTAGTTTATATCTCCATATCTTCAAAGTTAATTTTCTAAAGAATAAAATGAAGCAGCTAGTCTGTATTATACCTTTCCTTCAAAATAAAATTATAATCCATTGTTTATTTTTTCTTGGGGTACAAAAAAGGTGGACATGCATATGCTTATTCTTAGAACTAGTTTAAAAAACCAATAAATAAGACAAAAACAAGATTATTCTTATAAATTTGACTGATTTCCAGGATAAATATCCTTCTTTTGCACCTGAACTAAATAGTCTATTGAAGTAATAAAATAAGTGTGGTGTAATGGCACAGAGCTTGTTTCTATGCTGTCAGACAATCCTGTATTAAAATTCTGACACTAAACCACTTTCTAACTCTCTAAGCCTCTATTGTACCTTTAAAATGTTAAAGCTATAGCAAAAGATATATAAGATATAAAGATATTGTGATGATTAAATGGGATAATGTCTTAATATATCAATTAGCATATGGTGACTACTTAATATTATTAGTTACTTGTTATAGTAAGTATAATAAATTGGCTTGGATTGTCTCATAGTACACAGAGACAATTTATGTTGTGGTTGCTAGAGACTAGAGGATATCCCCAACTCTATTACCTTTAAATACCCTTTTTAATTTGAACTGAAACCACACTCATAGGTAGTTTCTGCCATATAATAGTCAATTTATGGCTGTATGTGGAGGAAGACCTGAGAATCCCCAAACCCTCAGCAAAAATGGTTTCCAGTCCCACTCTCTAACAGCTCTGCCATCTGTTTGGACCATACTGACAAGTCCCCATATTTGAACAGATTTATTTAATAAAAAAAATTAATAAATTATACAGTAGATTAATATTATTTTATGTTTGATGTGCTTAAGAATGTGATATTTAACTTTGTCAAATAGAAAATCAGATATGTCTGTTTGCAAAATTGAAGAAAAAGTTTCCATTTTAGCTCATGGGATTTTTTTTTTCCCTTTTTATACATGTGTTAGCTAGCAGATTTAAGGAAAAGCAGCATGGGTAAAATAGCATTTGGTCGAGAATCTTGACTAAATTAATCAGGAATCTTCAAGAAAGATTTGTTAGTCATCACAGGAGTTGCTATGGATGGGTTATTAGTGTATGTTGATAAAAAAACTGTCATTTTAATACCATTACAATATTCTATTCTTCCAAAATTGCATCAGTATTTTAAAGTAAATCCTGGTATAGATGAGTAAATTAAAATGTTACCAGTATCAAGACAGAAAAATCACATAAACATCCCAATAATAGAAGAGCTTGTTTAAATGTGTGACACATACGAATTAAAAAAAAAAAAAACTACAACTTTATTAAAAAATGCTTCATAAAGTGAAGCTATTGCCTTCATGTGATGATGCTAAAAAAGAAAGAGAATAAAACAATGGGTTCTCTGTATTCCTCTTGCTTTTATGTTCCATTGAGTCGGCTGAAACTACCTTACATATAACAGAATGAAATATTGTCCAATCTTGCGCCATCCTTACAATCTTTGCTGTGTTTGAGCCAGTAGTTGCAGCCACTGTGTCAATCCATTTCATAGAGGGTCTTTCCTTTCTTCACTATCTTTGTTATTATACCCTTCTCCAGGGACTGGTTGCTTCTGACAACATGACCAAACTATGTGAGATGAAGTCTGTCCATTCTTGCTTCTAAGAAGCATTCTAGCTGTACTTCTTCCAAAACAGATTTGCTTGTTTTTCTGGTAGTTAATAGTATTTTCAGAATTCTTTGCCAAACCACAATTCTAATGCATCTGTTTTTCCTTATTCACTGTCCAATTTTCTCAAGCATATGAAATTATTGAAAATACAGTGGGTTGGCTCAGGCACATCTCAGTCTTCAAAGGGATATATTTGCTCTTTAACACTGTAAATGGGTCTTTTGCAGCATACTTGCTCAGTGCAATATAATGTCTGATTTCTTTACTGCTGCTTCCATTGGGGTTGATGATGGATCCAAGTGAAATTAAATCCCTACTAACTTCATTTATCATAATTTTGCTTATTGGTGCGGGTTTGAATATTTTTGTTTTCTTTATGTGGAGGTATAATTCATACTGAAGACTATTATCTTTGTTCTTCATCAGTAAATAGTTCAAGTCATGTTCATTTTCAGAAAGCAAGGTTGTGTCATCTGTGTATCTCAGGTTTTTAATGAGTCTTCCTCCAAACCTGATGTCATGTTCTTCTTCAAATGGTCCAGCTTCTCAAATTATTTCTTCAGCATACATATTCAATATGGTTAAAGGACACAGATCTGATTCACATCTTTCTTGATTTTAAGCCATTCATTAACCTCTTTTTTTTTGTTTGAACTACTTCCTCTTGGTCTATGTACAAATACCGCATGAGCACAAATATGTGTTCTGGAATTCCCATTCTTCACAATATTATCCATAATGTTTTTATGATCCACACATACAAATGTCTTTGAATAATCAATGAAATATAAGTAAACATCTTTCTGGTATTCTTTACTTTCAGCTAAAGACCATGTTGTTGTTGTTGTTATGTGCCATCAAGTCAGACCCGACTCATAGCGACCCCTCCTTGGGTTTCTGAGGCAGTATCACTACAGAAGTAGATTGCCCTATCTTCCTTCTGAGGAGTGTCTATATAACATCAGAAATTATATCCCTTGTACCATGCACTTTTCTGAATCCAGCATGAATTTCTGGCAGTTCTCTGTCACCATACTGCTACTACAGTTTTTGAATCATCTTCACCAAAATTTTACTTGCATGTGATATTAATCATATTGTTTGATAATTTCTACATTTTTTTAGATCACATTTCTCTGGAATGACAAAAATGTGGATCTTCTCCAATTGGTTAGACATGTCTTCCAAATTTCTTGGCATAAATGAATGAGTGCTTGCAGCCCTGCATCCATTTGTTGAGTCATCTCAATGGGTGTTCTGTCATTTCTTGGAGACTTGTTTTTGACAATTCTTTCAGTGTAGCTTGGAGTTCTTCTCCCAATACCATCAATTCTGGATCATATGCAACCTCCTGAAATGGTTGAACGAACATTGGACATTTCTTTTTGGTAGAGTGACTGTGTATGCCTTCCATGTTTTGATGCTTCCTTCTCCATTCAATATTTTGCTCAGAGAATCCATCAATATTGTAACTTGAGGTTTGTTTTAGGCTGTATTTTTCTAGAGAAGCAAAACCAGTGAAGCATATGTATATGTATACCTATATGTATCTAGCTAGCTAGCTATGCAGCAGTGATAGCTGATGGCATAGTGGATAAGACATCTGACTGCTTATGATAAGATAGGTAGTTTAAAAACATCAGCTTCTCCCCAACAGTAAAATGAGGCAATCAAACTTCCATAAATATTTATAGCCTTAAGGCATTAGACTGCTAACCAGAAAGCTGGCAGTTCAAACCCATTAGCCACTCCTCAGAAGGAAGCTTGGGCAATCTACTTCCATAGTGATACTACCTTGGAAACCCAAGGAGGAGTCACTATTGAGTTGGATCTGACTCAATGGCAGTGTGTTTGGTTTTATTTTCAGTTAAACCCAATGGAATGGCTATGAATCAGAATCACCTCAATAACATTGGGCTTGGGTAT
>NW_006922275.1:1141548-1148882 GCF_000298275.1 Orycteropus afer afer | reverse complement strand
TCTTCCTTTCCTGACTTTTTAATGACCTTTTACTTCCTTCATTTATAATGTTATTAATGCCATCTGACAACTCATCTAGTCTTCAGTCCTGTGTGTTTAATGTATCAAATCTATTTTTCAGATGATCTCTAAATTTTGCTGTGATATAATGAGGCCATATTTTGGTTCTGGTGTATCTGTTTTAATTTTCAGCTTCAATTTGAACTTGCATTTGAGCAATTGATATTCTGTTCCACAGTCAACTCTGTGCATTGTTCTGACTGATGATATTAGGCTTCTCCATTGCCTTTTTCCACAGTTGTAGTTGATTTGATTCCTTTGTATTTCATGTGGTAAGTTCCATATATAGTCACTGTTTATGGTGCTCAAAACAAGTTAATGGCAACAAATCATTTGTTGGTCTTGCAAATTCTATCATGTGGTCTCCGGCACAATTTCTATCACCAAGGACATATGTTCCAACTACTAATGCTGCTTTTTTGTTTCTACCTTTCACATTGTAATCACCAGTATTTTTCAATATGTCTTGATTGCATGTTTGGTCAATTTCAGACCAAGCAGAATTTCTTCATCTTTGACTTTAGTGGTTGGTGTGTAAATTTGGAAAATAGTGGTATTAACTGGTCTTCCTTGCAGGTATATGGATATTTTCCTACCAGTGTACTACGTGATAGATCTTGACATGTTCATTTTGATGATAAAACAGTGCTATTCCTTTTCAATTTGTCATTCATGGCATATTAGACAATATGATTGTCTGATTCAAAATGACCAATACTAGGCCATTTCAGCTCATTAATGTCTAGGATACTGATCTTTATGTATTCCATTTCATTTTTGATGACTTCCAGTTTTCCTGGATTCATACTTAGTTCATTCCATCTGTTTTGGTTACCTAGTGCTGTTCTGACAGGAATATACCACAGGTGGGATGGCTTTAACAAACAGGACTTTATTCTTACAAGATGGAATCTTCAAGTCCAAGTTCAAAATGCCAGGCTCTAGGGGCTGGGTAGAAGCCCCTCAATCTCAGGCTTCAGCTCTGCCTCCTGCTCCTGGTTCACTAGAGCTAGAGGCTTTTCTTCACTCAGCTGTTGTCTGCTGAAGCTGACAAGCCCAAGGTAGCCAAGTAATAAGGCATAGTCCCAATTTTACCAAACCACATGGCAAGCCATTAATTCAAATCCATTGAAAGTCCCCAGATCAGCAGAACATGGCAGGCTGCTGAACAATGATATGGCTACATCTAGGGTTTAAATGTGCCATTCCCCAAGGTTTCTCCTTATATACAGGAAACAGACTATATCCCTAAAGCAGCTAATCAGCTGCTCACGGTAGACTCCACTAAGGAGTTGATTGCCTATCTCATCACGGGGAATACTACATGCAGCTGCCCAGCCACTCAACCAGGCCCAGCCAAGTTGACACAAACTTAACCACCACACCATCTCCCAATTATTAATGGGTATTTACAGCTGTTTCTTCTCTTTTTGAATTGTGCAAACAAATTCTGAAAAGCTTTATTCCATCCACCTTATTAAGATCAGCTCTACTTTGAAGAGGCAGCTCTTCCCCAGTCTATTTTGAGTGCCTTCTAACCTGAGGGGTTCATCTTCTAGCAATATATCAGACAATGTTTCACCGCTATTCTTAAGGTTCTAAGTGTCCAATTTTTTCAGAAGTGGATGGCCCCATCCTTCTTCCCAGTTGGTTTTAGCCTGAAAGCTCTGCTGAAATCTGTTTATTACAAGTGACCATGTTGATATTTCAAATACTGGTCACGTAGCTTCCCATATCACAGCAACGTGGAAGTCACCACATTACCACAAAATGACAGATGAGGGGTGCTCTGCAGTAAGAATAAATGATTATTATCATCAGTTGTAGTAATAGTATACCTATTACTGTTGTCTTCTAGGCAATAGGGCAGAAGGGATAATACTGTTGTTATTATGCACCGTTGAGTTGGATCCAACTCATAGTGACCCCTCCTTGCGTTTCCAAGACTGTATCACTATGGAAGTAGATTGCCCAGAAGGAATAATAGTGACATTCAACTTTATTCATGTTTATTTTTAATTAAGACATTTTAGAAAACTGCCTGAATTTTTGTGTCTCTTATATTTTTGAAAATATTAAGACAGAAACCTGTTTTGTGACACTTTATTCCATAAAATGTCATTCTTCTGGCAGCAGAAAACACTTAGTTATCTGCAATCTTGATCTCCTTTTTCCATTAGACAGAACACTATGCTCTGTGCTACATGAGGAATTAGATGTGTAGAGAATCTATTTGTATTAGCTCTTCTCCTTAATCTAATGTGTAATTCAGGACTCTTGAAGCTTCTCCCTTAAAATACTATTGACTTTCTCAGAGAGCTGGTTATGGCAAGAGGATACTTCCTGTACTGAACAAGTGCACTGAGTGCTCCTTTTAATCCATTGGACATCATTCAATTGAGTGCCTGGGTTACCTTTCATCACAGATCCTAACTTTAGCTATTCATTTTCAAATATAGGAAGACAGAAACTAGGCAATTTTATTCAAAATCTCAGTATATCCAGATACTTAATTTCACAAATGATAATTGAATATAGAATTATAAATAATTGAAAAAGTGATATATATATTTCAACTTAAGATCTTGATATTTGGGATGTCGATTGGGTTCTAGAATCAATCAGCATTATTTTATTTTGCTCAATATTTAGGACAGTGCCTAAGGCACTTGAGTGCTAACCAGAAGGCTGGTGGTTCAAACTCACCAGTCACTCCTTAGAAGGAAGTTTGGGCAATCTACTTTTGTAGTGATACCACCTTTGAAACCCAAGGAGGGATTGCTATGAGTTGGGTCTGACTCGACAGCACTTAACAATAACAGCACAATATTTATAGTGTCAAATGAATAAAAGCAAAACTCTTGGTAATTAATTTTAAAAGTCTTTAGATTTCTGCTGTCTAGATGCAACGATGGGTTTCTCTTTGTCCAGAGCAAAGAAGAATGAAGAAAACAAAATTCACAGAAAAAATTAGTCCTAGTGACTGGTACACCATCCAATCTGCAGCCTATACAACTATGAGACAAGAAGAACTAGAGGGTACCTGGCTACCACTATCATCCAATTGGAAGGGGATCTATGTAGGAGATCCTTGATAGAGAGGGAGAACAATGTGGAACAAAACTCAAAATCATTTGGAGGAAAAAAAATAAAAAGTGGGGACCAGGTTTGCTGGTCTGATATTGCCTGGTGGAAGCACTGAGACTATGGTCCCTAGCTGCTCTTCAGGTCTGGAATTGAACTCACACCTGTGGTTTCCAGCCAAAAAAAATACAGGCATATGAGTTAAACATTTACCTCAAGTAGATACACTCCTTGGAGAGAACAATCATGGGAGAAAGAAGGGCTGCTTATGCATGTTGCTCAGGGTGCAGGAGTGTATGGAGGTATGGACACTGGAAAGAGGTAAATATGGGGAGGAAGTGGGAGAGGAGCTGTTTCATTGTGGTAAACTGTGGTCAATGACATGAGACAAAGTATACGTGAACTGCTGTATGGAAAGTGAATTTGTTCTTTAATCTTCACCCAAATCACAATTAAAAAAAAAGTCTTTAGATTTAAATTCACAAAAAGCAGAAACTGATTTCCTTATCCTAGTAGCCTTTTGTTCCTGTGCTTTCTACACAGTAGGCATGCACACTCATGCTGCTGAGTAGTCTATACTCAGGTACCTTAGAGATGATCATCAACCAAAAGTATGAAAGCACATCCCAAAAGGGCCTTTATCAAAATTCATAGCCATAAGCTGAGTTTGAGCCAAAAGTTTAATGATGCTATTAACTACTTGCCAAAAAGTTGATTCTAAATTATGGTGACCGCTAGTGTTGCAGAATCAAACTTCACTCCATGTGGTTTTCATGACTATGACCTTTCAGAAAGACATAGCCAGAACTTTCTTACAAGGTGTCTCAGAGTGGTGGGTTAGAACTATTAACCTTTCTGTTAGTAGCTGAAAATGTTATTTGTACAATCTAGAAACTACAAAATGATGTTGTTGTTTTCTTATGTGCCATTGAGTCGGCCCCGACTCATAGCGACCCCTCCTCGGGTTTCTGAGGCAGTATCATTACGGAAGTAGATTGCCCGGTCTTCCTTCAGAGGAGTGGCTGGTGGGTTTGAACCGCCAGCCTTCTGGATAGCAGTCAAGTGCCTTAGGCATTAAGCTACCAGAGCTCCTGCAAGTGATGTTAGTAGTGGAATTTAAAATATGTTGGAAATATTCACACAATTTAGGATAAGACAAGATAGATCTGGAATTTGTCTGAAAGGATTTATTACACATGTCCAGAATATCCTTGTTATGATGAGAACGGCTCTGATGATATTAAAAAGAGATTTCCATTCGTGTTTAATTGAAAGTCATGATATCCATCTAATCTGCAGACAGGGTTTTAATAGATTCAGCTCATATAGTTTACCTGTTGTTGTTATTGTTGCTTTTATAATAGTGAAACTATACACAATAAAATATTTGCCAATTCAACAATTTTTACATATATAATTCAGTGAAATTGACTACATTTTTTTTGTTTTATATAGTTTTCAATTTAAATGATAACTTAATAAAATAATACAAAATCTTTCAAGATAAATTTTGTTAGAAAATGGTACAACTCTAAGAACCAAAAGCGAAATCCACTGTTGTTAAGTCAATTCCAAGTCATAAACCAAATCAAACCAAACCAAACTCATTGCCAAAACTGCCTCATAGGCTGTAAATCTTTATAGGAGTAGATTGTCACATCTTTCTCCTGCAGATTGTCTGGTGGGTTTGAACTGCTAATCTGGCAGTTAGCAGTTGAGCACTTTATCAACAGCACTAACACAATAATATTTTAAAAATATAAAAAATAATAATTCATCTAGAAAATAACATAAGTCTAAGAAGAATAAAAACCCACAAATCTCTATTCCACAATATGCAGAGAAAATGTCTTCAATTTGGTGTGGAAGAATGGAAACATGATCATGAGCTAAATGAAGAATTCATTCTAATAAAAGTCAAATAAAAATATCATATAGAAGAAGATAGTCCATCCATCTTCCCAATGGCATGCATTTAGAGTATGTATTAGATACATAGTCATTCTTTCATTCAGGCATTTAAAAACAACGTATTATCTACTCTGTTTCTACGGACTGGAAATTAATCCAAACCCGTTGCCATTTCAAATCATAGTGACCCTACAGGACAGAACAATGGAGCCCCATAGAGATTCCAAGTTTGCAATCTGTACAGAAGCAGACTGCCATATCTTGTTTCCGTGGATGAGCTGGTGGGTTTGTACCACTAACCTTCTGTTTAGCAGCCGAGCTACTTAATCACTATGCTACATTGGCTCCTTTAGGACCGGGAATACAAAACTCTATATATGCATTCCAGGAGCCCACAAACCTTGAGGGAGACAGACTAGAAAAACAGACATTTTGATAGTTGTAAGTAACTTAGCCGTGTTGTGCATGGGGTGCTATACGTACTGAGAGACTGTTCATCAACTGAGTCTGGGAGAGGAATGTTTTCAGATGTTCAGAACTGGAAATGAGCTAAGTCAGGAGAATAAAAATAAAGTCTAGAAAAGATACATACATTCTATTAACAGAGAGCAGCATGCATGTTATAATTCTTAAAATTTTTTGTTTTCCTCTTCTAGACATTTGAAGTCAGGAATTTTTATTTCTGCTTCCCTTAATAAAATGCTTACACATACTTCGTGTCTCTCTTAGTTTCCTAGTGCTGATATAAGAGAAATATCATAAGCTAGTAACTTTAAAGAACAAAAATTTGTTTTATTTTGTCACAGTTCTGGATGCTAAAATTTGAACTCACCATCTCAATTGTGTTGATTTCTTTGTTGTGAGGGTAGTCCTGGGCATTCCTTGGCTCATTATCTTATACAGGATTCTCATTTGGCATCTGTGTGTACCAGTGAATGCATATCTCTATCTAATCTGCTTTTTTTTGTTTTTTTATTATTGTGATTTGGGTGAAGGTTTACAGTGCAAATTTACTTTCCATACAGCAGTTCACATATACTTTGTCTCATGACATCGAGCACAGTTTACCACAATGCAACAGCTCCCCTCCCACTTCCTCCCCATAGTTACTTCTTCCCATTGTCCATCCCTCCATGCACTCCTGCTCCCTGAGCTCTCTCCCTGTACATAAGCAGCCCTTCTTCCTCCCATGATTGTTCTCTCCAAGGAGTGTATCTACTTGAGGTAAATGTTCAACTAATATGCGTGACTTTTGTTTAGCTAGAAACCACAAGTGTGGGTTCAATTCCAGAACGGAAGGGCAGCTAGGAGCCATAGTTCAGAGGTTCCATCAGGCTCTATCAGACTGGCAAACCTGGTCCCCGCCCTTTTTTCTCCAAATGATTTTGAGTTTTGTTCCACATTGTTCTCCCTCTCTATCAAGGATCAAGTGGATGACAGTAGTAGCCAGGTACCCTCTAGTTCTTCTGGTCTCATAGTTGTATAGGCTGCAGATTGGATGCAGGACTGATTGTTTCCATGAATTTTGGTTTTCTTCATTCTTCTTTGCTCTCGATGAGGAGAAACCTATTGTTGCATCTAGATGGCAGCTTGCTAGCTTTCAAGATCCTAGTCGCTACTCACCAAAGTAGGAGGTGGAACAATGTTTTGTATAGTATGTTATGCCAATTGAGCTTGATGTCCCCTGTGACTATGACCCCAAGTCTGCAGGTTCAACTACTAGGTCCCTCTGTGTAGCTGGCTGTGACCAAGCTGTGACCACAATCTTGTCCCTTGTCAGCTCTGCTATACACTTGGGAATTCTGATCATTCTCATAAACTTAAAGGACCATTGTCTGCCAACACTATACATATTCTTAGATGCACTCCCCATTTCATAGATATACCTAATCGTTCCACCTGTCCACCCATCTATCCACCCATATATCCAAGTTAGCCTTCACTGACAACACAGTACTCTGTGGAAAGAAGGGTTTATATTTGTTGTCTGTACCTCCCATGTACCACTCTATGCCTTTCTCATCTCCATTGCTGCCATATTTGTTACTCACATTTGGTACATTGCCCTTCCCTTCACCCAAATCAATACTTATCTCTATCTATCTAACAGCGTTCCCTCTCCTCCCCTCCCAACCCTGGTAACCAACAAAGAAAATTTCCTTCTATAGATAAACCTTTCTTTAACTTTTACAATAACGGACTAATACAATATTTGTCCTTTTGTGATTGACTTATTTCACTCAGCATAATGCCTTCTAAGTTAATACATGTTATGTGGT
>NW_006922275.1:1121583-1135673 GCF_000298275.1 Orycteropus afer afer | reverse complement strand
TAACAAGAGGAATGTCACACCTTTTCAGTCTTGCAGATCCAGAGTGACCTTGGGGTTGCTGGAAAGCAGAATGTGTTCTTAAGCCCCAGGAATCTGTGAGTGTGCTGTCTCTTTAAATATCCAAAATAGTCAAGCCACTTTTCAACCTTCAAAATTGCGGTGCCCTCCGGACTCGCAGAAGTCCACAGCTCAGCCCGCCTTTCTCTTCACCTTCTCTGTTTATTCCCCAGCCACCAGAGCAGTCCTCTGTGCAGTCCTTAGTTAGCAGGGCTGATTTTTAGGTTAATTCTTAGGTCCTGCCACCACTCAGCACTCTCAAAGCTGTCTAAGCCTTCAAGATAGCTGCCAGACTGTGGCTCTGCATGTCTTCTTTTTTTAGTATTTTCACACAAATTCTTCTACTAGTTGGGATTTAGTCCACTTCTATATCCTCCCCTTCAAGGCTTAGGGGTCCAAGATTATCTTCTGTGTCTGTGTTAATTGGTTTCCCTTTTCTTTGTTGAAGAGGGTCTGTGAAGTCTTTCTGCCTAGTCCTCCATCTTGCCAGAACTCTAATCTGCTCTTTTTATAACTTAGATATTTAAGACACTATATCTTATGGTATAGCCTCATTAATAGAACAAACAATGCCCTATTTATTAAAAAAAAAAAAAAAAAAAAGATTATATCCAAAGGGTATGTTGTCATTTTTGTTAGGTGCCATCAAGTCAGCTCAGACTCATAGAGACCCTATGTACAACAGAAGGAAACACTGCCTGCTCCTGCACCAGCCTAGACTAGTACAGGGATTAAGATTACCACACAAATTTTGAGGGGATACAATTAAATGCATAAAATATTGTGGATATTTTATCAAGATTATTAAATGAATTAAATATTAAAAATACATAAATCCACCTGATTTATCTGCCACTGAACATATGCAGGCTCAAAGTTAGATACTTTAAGGAGTTCTGGTGGTATAGTGCCTAAGGCACTTGACTGCTAACCAGAAGGCTGGTGGTTCAAACCCACCAACCACTCCTTGGAATGAAGACTGGGCAATCTACTGCCATGGAGATACCCCCTGAGAAACCCAAGGAGGGGTCACTATGAGTCACAATGGATTCAACAGCAGTGAGTTTAGTTTTTTTTTTTTTTTTTTTTTTTTATCAATGTAAGGAACCCAGGTGACAAGTAAGGTGGTAAGGTGCTTGTGGGCTAATCAGAAGGTGGGCAGTTCAAACCTACAAACCACTTCACAGAAGAAAGATGTGACTATTTGCTTTCATAAAGATTGCAGCTTTGGAAGCCTTATGGGCATTTATACTTTATACTATATGGTCATTATGAGTCAGAATCAACTCAACAGCAATGGGTTGTATCCAATGTGGGCAAATGAGCAAACTGAATCAGAATCAGTAGAAGACAGAAAAGCTAAAATTAAGGCAACATAGAGGTTTATTATTAGACTAGTGTAGATGTAAATGAATTAGAGTTATTAGAAATTGAATTACTATATTTCAAAAATGGTGAATAGTTTAGAGGAAAACTGAAGACCATTTAAGGAGAAGTAAAAGAAAGAGAAGTAATATCACAAGGAGGCTAATCTGAAGACATTATGCTACATACAGCATTTTTGTTATACATGACAAACGATCATAACATCACACTTCTATTGAACATCTTAATTTGGAATAAAAAAAGAGATAGTGAGGCTCAGATATAAGGTAGACCATCTGCATTATCATTTAAGAACATTGACTGAAAAAAATGAAGTGTAGATTAAGCTAAGCTTCTGAAAAACAAGAACATAAGGAATTCATGAGTCTGAAGTTGGGGTAAATGCTATAATAGAAAAAAATGAAAGAGAACATTATTAATTATTTCCAACCCCATTTCAATTATCATTCTTCTGTCCAGAAGAATAATCAAAAAATTTTAAAGGAAGAAACAAATAGTATTTGATTGGGCTTGAGTCCTAGGAAAAACAGAGGCTCTTAAGGATAAACCAGAGGTTACTACAGGATGTCTGCAGTTCACCTTTGATTACTAATCTAAAGGTTGGTGGTTCAAATCCACCCAGGAGAACCACGAAAGAAAGTCTTGGCTGTCTGCTTCCATTAAGATTTCAGCTAAGAAAACCTTATAGGGCAGTACTCTATAACATTTAAGATCACTATGAAATAAAATGTACTCCAAGGAAGGGTCACATGGATTTAAATAATTTAACCTAGGCAAATTACAGACCAGTAGCATGTGATGATGTGGAAATAAGATGACTGAATTATCTTCAGAGAAATAAGGGGACAATCAGAAATGGGAAGCTAATGGAAGACCAGATATGGAGAAAAATAATCCTGAATAAAAAAAATGACACCCAAAACTCTTCCTCGCAAAATGCGAAGTTTTGAGATGCCCACTATTTCCAGTCAGAGAGTAATGGGTACTTTAAAGCATTTTTCTCTAGAAAGAGTCACAGACATGAAGGAAAGCCAGCTTGGTGTTATCCAGTGGTGGTCAAGATAGGTTAATTTAATTATTATTTTTTATTTTGAATTTATTTACCCATTCTCTTCTCTGCTCTGTATTATTCACAAAATGCATTCTACCTCCTGGCAAGAGTAAGGAATTAAAGAATTTTCAAAAGCTGAAATTGTGATTCAAGTGAAGTATAATATTTGAGGTTTTACAAAGAAACTATAAACATAGAATATCCTCTAGGCTTGAAAGTGGAAGGAGATGTACTAAAAAAAAAAAAAAAAAAGTATTGCTGATGCATATTTATTCAAAGAAAAGCCACAATTAAACTGGGAATATTAAAGTCTCTCTTACCATTATATATATTAGAAAGAGCTGTGTAAGGTTTATCCTGAATGAGAGAAAGAAATCATCAGTGAGTATGACAACTCTGCAGAAATGCAGAGGGTTATCGTGTGGACTGCCAGAAGAAGGAACGAATTACTCTTGGAAGAAGTACAGTCACAATGCTCCTTAGAAGCCAGGATAATAAGACGTCATCTCATATACTTTGGACATATTATTAGGAGGGATCAGTCTCTGGAGAAGGTCATCATTCTTGATAAAGCAGAAGGTTAGAGAAAAGAGGAAGACCCTCAAAGAGACAGATTAACATAATAGTTACTACCATGGGCTCAAATACAGCAATGATTGTGAGGATGGTGCAGGACCAGGAGGGTTTCATTTTCTTGTCCATAAGGTTGCTATGAATAAGAACTAACTTGATGGCACTTAACAACAGCATCATTGCATGGAAAAGAAGTGAAGGCAGGATCTAGGAACCAATAAGTAGAAAGTTCATTTGATTCATTAATGTCTTTTTGTAAGAAAAAGACAACAATTTTCTCCAATACAAAATTCTTCATTAAAATAGGCATATAAAAATAGAGTCTACTTTATATATGAGCATAATAGAATCTATTCTCTAAGTATGATTTTTGGTTATATTTATACACAATATAATGGTCTAGTTTATATGAGGGAGCTCTGGTAACATAGTGCCTAAGGCACTTGACTGCTAACCAGAAGGCTGACGGTTCAAACCCACCAGCCACTCCTCGCAAAGAAGATTGGGCAATCTATTTCTATAGTGACACTGCCTCAGCAACCCAAGGAGGGGTTGTTATGAGTCGGGGCTGACTCAACAACACAAAACAACAAGAAGAACAGTTTATATGACATCTGATGTTATTTTTACATCTTGAACTATAATATTCAGTATAATAATCTGTTAATATAATCATTTGCTTGGCTCATATTTAAAAATTAATTTAGAGAGAACAGTGAAAGTAAAGAGTGATTTAAAAGATTTTTATAGAAAATTAATTCAGAATAATAGAGGGATAACATAGCTATCTACAGTTTTCAAAATGGGACCTTCAGAGAACAGAGACTACTTAATGTTTTCTATAAACATTGTGTTTAAGTATCATAAGGGGTTTTCTCCTAGAACAGACTAATTTTAGATGGATTATCATTAATTATTAAGGCTGCGGCATCACTAGGGCAATGCAAGGGGAGCAGAAATCACCATGTAACACTGTCATTGACACCAAAATGATGGTACATAATATCTGTATACTGATTTAGCAGAAATTGATTATTTTCATGAAAATATCCCTGTGGTTAGTTATAGGAACAAAAGAAATTGTAAGTCCAGTTTATATGTAACAATATCCATGCAAGACTATAACTCTGGACTAATTTACTTTTTGTTCTAATACACTCGGGTCAGAATTTTCATTATTTCTCAATTAAAATGACACTTTAAATCATGTTGTTTCACCTGCATGAGCTATAAGCACACACTGTTGTTTTCTTTGATGCTGATGTTTTTATAGTTGCTGATTTTGTCAAATTTTCTGATGTTTTAGTCAAAACATAATTTTAATTAGCATTTGTAAACCTATATTAATAACTTTTTTTAAAACAAAGTAATAATTAATGGAAAAGGAGAAACATTTAAAAAGGCTTCTATTCAGTTACTTCACCATTCATCTATCAGTTTGTGGTTCTGTGGTGCCTTGCATGTTGCTGTGATGTGGAAAGCTATACCAGCTGTATTTCATATACCATCAGGGTCACCTCTCATGGACAGGTTTCAGTGGGCCTTCCAAAGTAACACAGACTAGGAAGAAGGATGTGGCCAGATTCACTTCTGAAAAAATATTGGGCCCTGAAACCTTACAAATAGCAGTGAAACACTGTATGACACCATGTTGAAAGAAGAGCCACTCAGGTTGGAGGGAACTCAGTAAATGACTGGGGAAAGTCTCCCTCCTCAAGGTACAGTCAACCTTAAAAACATGGATGGAATAAAGCTTTTGAAACCTGTGTTTGTTGCTGTGGTATGACTCAAAATGTGAAGAAACAGTTGCAAATATCTTTAATAATCAGAATGTGGAATGCATGCCATATGATACTAGGGAAATTAGAAGTTGTCAAAAATGAAATGGAACACATAAAGATCAATATATTAGGCATTAGTGAACTGAAATAGACTAGTATTGACCATTCTGAATCAGACTATCAAATGATCTTCTATGCTGGGAATGAAAAATTAAACAGAAATGGTAATACATTCATTGTCAAAAAAAAAAAAAAAAAAAATTCAAGACCTAGTCTGAAGTACAATGCTGTAATGGATGGTATCCATATTCCTAAAGGAAGACCAATTAATATGACTATCATTCAAATTTATACACCAACCACTAAATCCAAAGAAGAAAAAAATTGAAGACTTTTTCCAAATTACGCAGTCTGAAATTGACCAAATATGCAATCAAGTTGTATTGATAATTACTGGTGATTGGAATAAAAAAATTGGAAACAAAGAAGAAACAAAGGGAGTGGGAAAATATGGCCTGGTCAGTGGAAATGATGCTGGAGATCACCTGATAGAATTTTTCACAACCAATGGCTTCTTGTTGTTGTTGTTATGTGCCGTGGAGTCAGGCCTGACTCAGCGACTCCTCCTTGGGTTTCCGAGGTGGTATCACTATGGAAGTAGATTTCCCAATCTTCCTTCTGAGGAGTGGCAGGTGGATTTGAACTGCCAGCCTTCTGGTTAGCAGTCAATTGCCTTAGGCGCTATACTACCAGACCTCTCAACCACTGACTTATTGATTGCAAATACCTTTTTTCAGAAATATAAATGGTGACTATACACATGACTTTCACCAGATGGAATACACAAGAATCAAGTAGACTACATCTGTGTAAAGAGATCATGAGGAAGCTCAAATAATTTGTGAAAACAAGGCCAAGGGCCAACTCTGGAACCATTAATTACTCTTATGCAAGTTTAAGTTTAAACTGAAGAAAGTAAAACAAGTATACAACAGCCACAATATGATCTTGATTATGACCCACTTGAATGTAGAGATTTCCTGAAGAATAAATGTGATGCCTTGAACACCAGTGACCAAAGACCAAAGAGTTGTAGGGTGACATCAAAAGCATAAGACATGAAAAAAGCAAGATCTTTAAAATGATTGGAAAGGAAGAGAAGGAAACAAAAATGGATATCAGAAGAGACTCTGGAACTTGGTCTTGAATAGAGATCAGCTAAAACAAATGGAAGAAATTATGACTTAAAAGAGCTGAACAGAAGATTTCAAAGGGTGTCATGAGAAGATTAAGTAAACAGTTATAATGAAATATGTGAAGACCTAAAGTTGGGAAATCAAAAGGGAAGAATTTGCTCTGCATTTCTCAAGCTGAAAAAAATGAACATAATTAAAAATCTCTTTAAAATGTTTAACAGCAAATATGTCACTTTGAAGAGTAAGGAGTGCCTGATGCAACTCATGGTATTTTTAATAGTCTCAAAAGGAGCTCTGGTAGCATAGTTCCTGAGGCACTTGAGTGCTAACCAGAAGGATGGCAGTTCAAACCCACCAGCCACTCCTTGGAAGGAAAGTTGGGCAATCTGTTTCCATAGTGATACTGCCTTGGAAACCCAAGGAGAGGTAGCTGTGAGTTGGGTCAGACTCAATGGCAAATAACAACAGCAAAAACATATGCATATGATAACCTGAACAATGAATAAAGAAAAATGCAGAAGAATTGATGTATCTGAATTGTGTTGATGAAGAATATTGAATTTACAATGGACTGCTAGAAGAATGCACAGATATGTCTTGCAGAAGGTACAACTGGAATGGTCCTTAGAAAGGAGAATAGCCAGACTTTGTTTCTCATATTTTGGTTATTTGTTAGAAGGAACCAGTTCCTGGAGACAGCTATCGTACCAGGCAAACTAAAGGATCAGAGAAAAATGGGAAGACCATCAACAAGGTGGACTGACAGTAGCTATGATGATTGGTTCAAGCATGACAACAGTTGTGAGGATGGGTTAGCACCGGGCAGAGTTTGGTTCTATTGTACCTGGGGTTGCTATGGGTTGAAACTGACTCAGTGGCACCTAACAACAACAGCAACACTCAGTTACTAATATTGTGTCTAATAATATTGTAGTTCAAATAGAAAGATTTTGTAAAACAATCATGATTTTAGTTTTCATATAATTTGAGAAATATTACATGTAAACAATTTATAAAATATTTATCACATTTTGTTCTATAGTTAAGATACATAATAAATATTACTAAGCATTCTGTATTGCCTTGTACTGGAGGAGGCCCATGGGGAATGGTGACACAATGATTTTTAAACTGAATGACATGATCCCTGAGACACTACTGTATTAAGGACTAGATAATTTTTAGAAAGGAGCTGTAAAAATTTCATCACAAAGAATGTTTTATGATGTACAATTTTGGAATTCACTTCACCATCACTATTTCAAACAGTATATAATATGATATCAGCATGAGTTTTTCTTTCATAGCTATAGTCTGAATTTTTCCTTTCTTATGCCATATTTTTTTAGTTTCCTACTGATATTATAGTAGCTACTCCATTAGTAAGTAATATTTTGCACAATTTAATTTTATGGTGATGATTAGTGCCAAGTTCAGAAGAGGATTTAGAACAAGGAAAATCATTGCTGATGTCAGATGGATCTTGGAAGAAAGTAGTACTAGAAAGATGTTTGCTTGTATTTTATTGAGTATGCAAAGGTATTTGACTGTGTAGATCATAACAAATTATGGATAACAATTATTCTCAAGCAACTGAACAAGAGGATATTCAAACAGAACAAGGGGATACTGTATAGTTTAAAATCAGAAAAGGTTTGAGTCAGGGTTGTATCTTTTCACCATATTTACTTAATCTGTATTCTAAGTAAATAATCTGAGAAGCTGGATTACATGAAAAAAAATACAGCACCATGACTGGAGGAATACTCATTAACAACATTGTTAATATATAAAGGACACAATCGTGTTTACTGACAGCAAAGATGACTTGAAACATTTAATGATGAAGATCAAGGACTACAGCCTTCAGTTGATTACAACTTAAAATAAAGACAACAAAAATCCTCACAACAGGACTAATAAAATGAAAAATGGAGAAAATATTTAAATTTTCAATAATATCATTTTACTTGGATCCACAATCAATACATATAGCTCTGGGAACATCTGCTGCAAAAGACATCTTTAAAGTGCTAAAAAGCAAATATGTCACATTGAGGACTAAGGTGCATCTAACTCAAACTATGATATTTTCAATCACCTCATATGCATGTGACATCTGGACAATGAACAAGGTAGACCAAAGAAAATTAATAGCTTGGAATTATGATGTTGAAAAGGAATATTGAATATACTATTGACTCCTGTTAGAATAAACAAATCTGTCTTGGAAGAAGTACAGCCAGGTTTCCCTTCAGAAGTGAGAATGGCAAGATTTCTTCTGACATACTTTGGATATGTTATCAAGAAGGTACAGTTCCTGGAGAATACTAACACTTGGTAAAGAATAAGTCAGCAATAAAGAGGAAGAATCTCAATGAGATGGAGTGACACAGTGGCTGCAATAATGGGCCCAAACATAAAAATGATTGGGAGGATGGTGCAAGTTCAGGCAGTATTTTGCTCTGCTCTACGTAGGATCACTATGAATTGGAACCATTTCAACAGATCCTAACAACAACAGTGCTTTATGGTTCTTTTCTATTAACTAAACAAAGGCACTAACTCATTTTCCTTTTGACATTAATATAAATGCTGAATTATTTTAATAAACACCTATGCATTCATTGTCTGTATTTTCTAATATGCATTCTATGCTACTTTTGAATTCTGTTGTTAAACATTAATAACAGAATATAAAAGATCATTGTTTCTTATAGTATTAATACAATGTTCATACCATCGGCATTAAAAATATGTCTCTCTTTTTTTAACACTACACTTACTGCATCAAGCTGAAATAATTGAGAAGTATGATTAAAAAAAAAAATTAAATGAACTTGGGTGAATTTTCCAAGGAGGTTAAAACTTCCTCCTGAATAGTTAAGAAAAGTCCAAAAAACTTCCCAGGAGGTGCAGTCAGAGACATGAACATTTATTCTGAAGAGAAACAAAAAGAATAAGGAAAGAAAGGATTGAAAATGTAAAGAAAGCAGGCTTACAAATATTGCTAGTAACTCAACATCCAATGGTGGCAGGCTGGAATGAATCCAAAATGACTGCTAACCCAGGGATACTTATACCTGAGTTTGAGGAATTAGGAATGGGGGCTACATGACTGAGAATGAAACACTTTGTGACTGGTTTCACACTTGGTGGCACTGGGTCTGGATTGAGAGGGGGCCCCAGGCAGTGCTCTATGACTCCAACCTGTGTATACTCTGATAAGATGCTCCCGTCAGTAAGTTTTATGGCTTAAAACTTTTCTAAGGATGGGTTGATATGTCACAGGGAAGGTGGTTAATACATGATAGTAGGGAACAGGGGAACACGAGACAAGGGGAGATAGGGGAAATGGCTTGCAGTTCTTACAATATAGGTACACAAGATGGAATTTGGGAGCCATTTTGGAGGGTTGGAGTTACTGACCACACAGAACTTTATAGTTTTTCATTCTATTCAACGTTACACTTATTACTCGCTTTTCCTCTTAAGACAACAGAATCCTTTAATTCTTTACTTTTCAGTTCTTGCTGCTACCACCCCCCTCTTTTTATCAGTTATATTTATTTACATATAACAGAAACATATCTTAAGAAAATTGGTCTTATTTGACTTACCATATAAGGATTTAGAGCAGTCCAGGCTTGGTATGGCATCTTCATAGAGCATGTAGACTTTATCTTCATGTTCATATCTCCTCAAGGGCAAGAAATAAAAAGTAAACCCAGGTGATTTTTTTTTTCCCTTCTTTAAAACGATTTCTCAAATTCTATCCAGTAATTCCTGCTTACATGTACTGGTGACAATAATTCACGGGCCACCCTGAACTCAAGAAAAAATTAAGAGAACAGGAAATTTATCCACGCATGTTGCTGACACAAATAAAATTATAATGCTTATAGCCATTCTTTTGTTCAATAAGAAACAGAAACATTGAGTCAATTTAACAAACATGAATTAAGCTTCTATTATGATTCACTTACTTTGGTCATGTTGTCAGAAGGGACCCTTCTGAAGAGAAGGATATCATGCTTGGTAAAGTGGAAGGTCAGCAAAAAGGGAAAGACCCTCAGTAAGATGGATTGACACAGTGGCTGCAATGTTGAGCTCAGATATAGCAGGGATCAGATATAGCAGGGATCGTGGAGCTGGCACAGGATCAGGGTGGTGTTTCGTTAAACAATACATAGGGTCACTATGAGACGGAGATGACTCAACATCACCTAACAACAGCAATATAATTTAAGAATATTTCAGGAAAACACCTTGATAATTGTTCATTGCTTGAGGGCCAGTTCAGGTCAAAAATGAAATGAAAACATGAATTAAGAATAATGATAAGAACGATATAAGACCTTTGTCCTGCACATGTTACTCTAAAACAAGTGACTAAAGCATATACGTAAACGACAGTAGCACAAATATATAAATACAAACTGTAGTATTTTTAAGTTTCCATTGAAATATAAAGTAATAAACAATACTCATTCTCACCAGCATGGGGGAAGTTCAAATAAAATGGAAATTTGAAGGTAATGTGGAAGATAGGCATATTGGAATTTATCAAGGGGATTAAAGTGTTAGTGTGTTTAGCAGAAATCATTCATTTCTCTAACAGACTTATGTAACCATGGTTTTATGAACCTTTTAAAAGAACCTTCAGGATGGTAACTTCAAAAAATATATTTTATGTTCAATGCCCACTGATCCATTAAATTGCATTGCTGCTCATGTCTTCATGACTTACTTTTTCACAATTATAATTTGGGAAATTTTTTGAAAACCCATAGACTATTATTAAAGTCCTAGAAATGATAACTCCATGGAGAAGATTAGAAGGTTAGCTAATGATTCAGGGGTTGTGAACTTGCTTAATAGAATAAGCCAACTTTCATACTGAAAGACATATACCACTAAGTGATATCTAATGGTCGTATGAACTCTCTAGCTTATCTGACATTTTTCCCTTTTAACATTTTACTGTTGTTCTTTCTACATCCTTAACTGACATCACTCTGGAAGTGAAGACGTTTAGTCATCCATTTAACTATTAATCCATGGGATGTAGGATGGCAAAATTTTTCAAAGCACCCTGTGATTGGGTTCAACTTCAAGAATTATAAAGATCCTCTTTGTCACTTTTATTATTAGGCCACCAGCAAAAGTTAAGTAAGTTAAAAAAAAAAAAAAAAAAAAAAAAAGGAAGAAAGAAAGAAAAAAGAAAGTGAACTACAATTTTTATTATGCGCCATCAAGTGGGCCCCAACTCATAACGACCCCTCCTTGGGTTTCCAAGACAGTATCACTACGGAAGTAGATTCCCCAACCTTCCTTCCGTGAAGAGGCTGGTGGAATAGAACCACCAGCCTTCTGGTTAACAGTCAAGTGCCTTAGGCACTATGCTACCAGAGCTGCAATTACAATTCCAAAACATCCTTAGAACAGCATATCTATTTTAAAAAGATAAGAAAAAGTACAACAAAATAACAAGGAAAGAACAAAGAAAGGGTAAGAATGGGATCCTACAAGGTGAGATCAAACTGGATTGGACATTGAAAAGAATCAATGATAAAAGTAATAAAACAAAAACTAAACTCACTGCCATCCTGTGGATTTTGACTCATAGTGACCCCCTTTGGTTCCAAGATATAAATCTTTATAGAAGTAAATTGCCCCTTCTTCCTTCCACAGAGTGGATGGTGGGTTTGAACCCCAACCTTCTGGTTAGTAGTCAAATGCCTTAGGCACTGCATCACCAGAGCTCCTAGATAAAAGTGACATAACTCTTAATTTTTTGCTCAATGAATTTCAAGTGATGTCCAGATATTATATCATTTTTAATCAAAAGTGATATATTTATTATTATTATTTCAAATAGTCTAATAACATAGGAGAACAAGTACATAAGAAAGTAATAGCTTAACTGAAAATCTAATCCCTTGTCATGGAATCTTTTCTGACTCATAGCAGGAATACAGGACAGAAGAGAACTGGCCCATATATTTTTCTCGACTGAAGCCTTTAAGGAAGCAGACTGCCACATTTTTCTCCCTAGAGTGACTGTGATTTTGAACCACTGATTTCTTTGTTAGGAGCCAAGCTCTGAACCACACCACTAGGGCTTCTAAAGCTATAACCAAAAAAACAAAACATACTGCCATCAAGTCAATTCTGACTCATAGCAACCCTGCAGGGCAGAGTAGAACTGCCCACAGGGTTTCCAAGGTTCTAAATCTTTACAGAAGCAGACAAATTTATCATTCTCATGCTAAAAAAAGTGGCTGATATATTTAAATTATCAATCTTTTTCATTAGCAATCGAATGGTTTAACTACTGAACCATCAGAGCTTCTTTCTAAGGCTATACTGATCAACCACAACAACAAAATGTAACATTGGTTAAGGTTGCCCACATCGCTCCAAAGGTATGAGAATAATGAGACTAAACACAACCTGAATATTCAGCAAAAAAAATTCAGTGAAAATAAACACTTAAGATTTATGAGAAAATAAATGTGTTTACTGCTATTGTACATCTATTCATAAAATGTTTAATAAATCAGACTTTTAGTTTGGCTATTTTCAAAAGTATGATACACATGAAAACAAAAATGATGCAAATGTTTCCTTTTGTAGAGGAGAAAGCCTATTGTCAACTTGATTACACAATCATTTTCTGAGATGATTCTGAGAGCAATTAGAAAATAAGTTCTAATAGAGGCTATTAATTTTTAAACTTCTAATTGTCAGGAAGGGACCTCTGGTAGCATAATGCCTAAGGCACTTGACTGTTAACCACAAGGCTGGCAGTTCAAACCCACCAGCCACTTCTCAGAAGGAAAGTTGGGCAACCTAGCTCTGTAGTGATACCGCTTCAGCAACCCAAGGAGGGGTTGCTATGAGTCAGGTCTGACTCGATGGCACATAACAACAACAACAACAATTTGTCAGGAAATGAGGAAGAATTTCATCTAAAAGAAAGCACAGATTAATTTCCAATATTCAATTTATAAAATTGATTTCTCTCAAGTCTTAAAATAATTTTGAAATTTAACTTTTTGGTTGAAAATGAGCTGTTGTTGTTGTTAGGTGCCGTCGAGTTGTCTCCAACTCAAAGTGACCCTATGGCCAACAGAACGAAACATTGCCTGGTCTTGTGCCAGCCCCAAGATCCTCGCTATAACTGAGCTCATCGTTATAGCCACGTGTCAATCCATCTTGTTGAAGGTTTCCTTTTTCATTGACCTGACACTTCACCAAGCATGATATCCTTCTCCAAGGAATGGTCACTTCTGACAACATGATCAAAGTAGGTGAGATGAAGTCTGGCCATTCTCACTTCCAAGGAGCATTCCTGCTGCACTTCTTAAATAACAGATTTGTTAGTTCTTTCAGCAGTTCATGTACCTTCAGTACTCATTGCCAACACCACAAGTCAAAAATATCACCTCTTCTTCAGTCTTCCTTATTCATTGTCCATTTTTCTCATGCATGTGATGCAATTGAAAATGCCATGGCTTGTGTCAGGCACACCTTAGTCTTCAAGGACACATCTTTTCTCTTCAGCACTTGAAAGAGATCTTCTGGAGCAGATTTGCCCAATGCTACATGACATGTAATATCTTGACTGCTGTTTCCATTGGTATTGATTGTAGAACCAAGTAATATGAAGTTTCTGACAACTTCAACCTTTTCTCCATTTATTGTGATGCTGCTTATTGGTCCAGTTGTGAAGATTTTTGTTTTCTTTACATTGAGGTGTAATCTATACTGCAGACTGTATTCTTCAATCTTCATCAGCAAGTGCATCCTCACTTTCAGCAAGTAAAGTTGTGTTGTCAGTGTATCACAAGTTGTTAATGAGTCTTCCTCCAATCCTGATACCATACTCTTCTTCATATAGCCCAGCTTCTCAGATTATTTTCTCATCATTGATTGAATAAGTATGGTGAAAGGATAAAATCCTGATGCACTCCCTTCCTGATTTTAAACCATGCATTATCCCCTTGCTCTGTTTGAATGACAGCCTCTTGTCTATGTACA
>NW_006922275.1:1117572-1121183 GCF_000298275.1 Orycteropus afer afer | reverse complement strand
TTTGTTGAAACATCCCAATGGGTATTCCATCAATTCCCAGAGCCTTGTTTTGGTCACTTTTTTTCAGTGCAGCGTTGGCTTCTTTCTTGATCATATGGTTCTTGATCATATGACACCTCCTAAAATGGATGAACATCAACCCATACTTTTTGGTATAGTGACTGTGCATTTCTTCCGTTTTCTTTTCATGTTTCTTGCATCATTCACTATATTGCCCATAGAATCTTTCAATAGTGCAATTTGAGGCTTAAATTTATTCTTCTTTTCTTTCAGCTTGAGAAATGCTCAATGTGTTCTTCTTTTTGGCTTTCCAACTCCATGTCTTTGCATATTTCATTGTAATAATTGACTTTATCTTCTTGAGCTGATTTTTGAAATCTTCTGTTCAGCTCTTTTATCTTGTCATTTCTTCCATTTGCTTTCACTACTCTTTGTTCAAGGGCAAGTTTAGAAAATGAACAACTAACATTTACCTCTATGAAAGCTTCTTTTGTCCATTTTAACTTTATTTAAAACCTCCTCTTACTTGGAGCATGCTTAACAATTCTTACCAAGTCTCTGAAAAATCTAATAAAGCTTCTTGTTGCTGCCACTGGCCTTGTTCATTTAATATCATCTCCATTTTTTGAGCTGAATAAACAGGATCTTCTATTTCAGATATCAGTGAAAATACAACAGACATTTTAAAATAAAAAGCATTTCTTTTTTTCTTATTTTTGTGTTGTAACAAAAATAAATGGAAAAAATTACCTTGTCGTTCATGAAGCTATGGGTAACACTGTAAGTTATTCATAAATATGACAAAAAATTGTACATAAATCTTATTAACATTTTTAATTCATTTTAATTCTTATATTTAAAACTGTATATTGAAAACATGACTAAGTAATTCAAATAATGATTAAAATAGCTACATCTTAAAAAGATGCCATTATATCAGATTATGAATTCTTGAATTACAAAGTTGGAAACAGTTATAGCACTCCAAATTATACATACATCCTAGAGAAAAAGTAATTCAACTTTTCTTGCATTTTCATCCATAAAGTGTGAATGATATTTACCATGAAAATTTTTCATTTTTTCTTTTTTATAGGATCAAATAAGATAGCATATGTAAAGCATCATAATGATGGTCATAAAGGATCTTATTTACCTCTGTCCTGGAAACTAAAATCTAAATTTTGATATTGATTATGTTTGACCTAGAAATTAGAAGCAAAAGTTTAATTTATGATCTCAACAAATCAACCTTATATTTTTTAAATAAATAAATATGCTATTTTCTTGATATGATTATTGTAGGAGTAGGCAAATCTAAATATCAGATGATGCCTTGTTGACTGTTTTCTTATACTTAGTTTTCTTCAGGGATTCATTGTTATCCTTTTTAATGTAAAATGTAGCACTACGTATATAGCTCTACATAAAACATTTTATTAAAATGTTCATTAAAAATTGAACCTGGTGTAAACTCAAGTAATAAGAAAATTATGAATAGGATTGAAAGTAGATACAGCTTATACTAAGAAAGAAAGATTATTATTACTTATAATGCCCTTTTGGATGATTTCTGTGAAAAGTCACTTATTTTATTTTAAGTGTGAGAAGAAATGTATGTTTTTATATTCATGATTTGTCCTGCAGGGTATAGTACTAGACAAACAAAATGGATGCCAAAATAATTGTTAGGAACAGAAATGAAAGGCTCTTTCAAATATGATTTAAAGTTAAATGCTTAACAGAGTTTATTCCAATAGAATTAAAAAAATCTCAGGGGTGTAGTGCACATCACAGACTTGTTCACATAACTCTGTGCTTATTATATATCCTGATAACATAATCTGCCACTAAAGTTTGGTCTCAAGATGTCCTCTTTTTTTCATTAATTGCACAATTAACTTTTCTAATATCACTCACTGCCATCAAGCTGATTCTGACTCACAGTGACCCCTCCTTGAGTTTCTGAGGTGGTATCTCTACGGAAGTAGATTTCCCAGTCTTCTTTCCAAGGAGTGACTTGTGAGTTTGAACTGCCAGCCTTCTGGTTAGCAGTCAAATGCCTTAGGCACTATGCCACCAGAGCTCCCTTTTCTAATATAAACACATAAAAACATGGTTGTTTTTCTATTCTTGTAATTTGATTTGTCTAAGGAAGCTAACCTTTACTGAATATCTGTTTATTAGAAACCATTTTAGGTTCATACAGACATATTATTATAGTTTTAATTTATGTGTATAATATCATGCAATGGATATTAATAACAATTTTTGACAAATGAGTTAAGACTAAGAAAAATTTACTGACTTTTCTTATGACACATACAAACAAACATCTGGGGAGCTGGGAGATATCATCTAATGCTTACTTGAAGTCACTTCTTGGAAGGAAGTTTGGGCAACCTGCTTCTGTAGAGATACAACCTCAGAAACTCAAGGAAGGGTCACTATGAGTCAGGATTGACTCAACAGCAGTGAATTTTGAGTATTAACCATCTTCATCTGATGTTATGTAGTGCATTCATCTTTTCATTTAATCTGAATTGAACAAAATAGCTCTGATGTTTTTCATTTTTCACAGGTGAGAAAATTGGACCCCAGGAAGTTAAAATATCTTTTTTTTTTTTTTTTTATCTAAAACAATTTTTTAAGTGGTAGTACAAAGATTTAACCCCAAGTTCATTTGACACAAGAGGTTCAGCACCTAATATCTACTCTATTAATATTTCTGAAGGAGGCAAGATTTAATGGTTTAAATGTAAAGAGAAGAATGTAACTGCAAGCCATCAAGAAAAAAATAGATGCTCTCTCCAATTTGGGGGTTGGGAAACCTCAGATATTTAAAATAACTTAAGATTTTGTCTCCTATTGCAACAAAGTATATCTAAGTCATAGCTAGTATAAAACCTACATTCTCTTGCTATGTAGAACTAAAATGAACCAGAGATATCTTTTTTCAGAAAATATAAAAGAATATAACTTTCTTTGATTCTTATTTTCATTTACATACTGAACACTACATAAATAAATTTAAAATAGCCCAGTATATTTGTGATTATGTATCTTACTTTTATTACACATTTCATTTTTTCGTTATTTTTTTTGTTTCAGAGTGTAAATTTAATTGTCATTCTTGTCAAAAATAATTTTTTAAATTTCAATATGAGTATTATTTTGCAGTAGACTGTTAATTTTCTGCTATGCACATACATAAAAATGATTACTGTTAATCAGGTATATCAAGGTGTGAAGAGATAAACAATTCTTTCAGAGAATCTATGAATATATTGGAATGTTAAAAATATGCTATTACTATAGTAGAAGACCCTACTGGTATTTTAAGTATCAATATTTATCTATCTATCTATCTATTGATCTTATAAGTCTATCTATTTCTCCACACATTTATATATACAAGCACACATATATGTACATATATACAATGTATCTAAACTCTAAACTCTCTGCTGTCAAGTCAGATCCAACTCATAGCTTCTATGGGTTGGGTTTCTGAAGCACTGTCATTATGGAAGTAGATTGCCCCATCTTCCTTCTGAGGAGTGGCTGGTGGGTTTGAACTGCCAGCCTTCTGGTTAGTAGTCAACTGCCTT